>NC_137141.1:23279803-23529936 GCF_949319135.1 Squalius cephalus | reverse complement strand
TATCTATCTATCTATCTATCTATCTATCTATCTATCTATCTATCTATCTATCTATCTATCTATCTATCTATCTATCTATCTATCTATCTATCTATCTATCTATCTATCTATCTATCTAAAAATCAGCATGATTTCTGAAGGAGCATGTGACACTGGAGAGTGGAGTATAATGATGCTGAAAATACAGCTTTGTCACCACAGAAATAAATCACAAGTTAAAATATTAAAATAGAAAACATTTATTTACAATTTAGTAATATTTCACAATATTACTGTAGGTTTGATCAAATAAATACAGCCTTGGTGAGCATAAGACACGTCTTTCAAAAACATTCATTTTGAATGGTATAGCAACTAAAATGCTCACTAAATATATTGTATATATTATATTCATGCATGCAAATATGTAATTATATATTGTGCATATTTACAAAAATATACATATAAATAATACAAAATATTTGTTAAAGCATTACATTCGTAGCATTATGCCATATTTACCCTAATGACTCTAAACTAGCCGAAGAGGAGCAAAGACTGTAACCTGATCCCATAGCAAAACAAACTGTAAATGGACAAATGGCCATAATACTTGTATTAGACAGTGTCTTGGGCTTTTTATCAGGAGCTGAAATATTGCTAATGATTCCTCCTTATGTTTGTTTTCATTGATCAGAGCTCATTGGTCTGAGTGGTTTAGTATGAATTCCAGCTCCATTTGCATTGCTTTCTCAGTGGTGGGCTTTGAGACACTGTGTTTATTAGGATGTAATTAGATTCTCCACTGCATTCTAAGAAACTCCTTTTATGAACTCTTTTTTCAAACAGTTTTGCATTGATTTCTCTCCCACTGTTTACCACTCACTGAGCAATCCTCGGGGACAGCTGAACTTGTGTTCTAAAGCAAACCAGTAAATTCATGAAATATGCCTTTATGGAGCCCACAAAACACCTTACGGCATATTATTCATCTCTTTGTATTCCTCTAAGACTGGTGTCTAAATGTAAAACATGGTCGCATGCACTTCTAAGAGTATGGAGAATTAAGTCACATGTAATTAATGTTTCTCTGTTGCACTCTGTCTCTTTCCTCACAGCATTTCAGCAGCGTGAATCATCTTAATGAATCGAGGCAACAGAAGCATGGACTGCATAAATTGACACCAGAGTGGTGTGCCCAATATCACCCTGCCCCCGTGGGAGCTGAGAGGATGAGTGTGTGCTATTTTCCATTTTTAATATTTGCACACATTTTTTTATCCTGAAAATAACAATCCCCAGTTTGTGCGCACACATTCGGAATGACAAGGAAGAAACTGTTACCTAGTTGTTCGGAAGGTGATTCCCAGCAGAGTGCTTGAAAAGTTTTAATCGCAGTTACGCCAGAACATTCAATTATCAACAATATCACTATTTTCAAGAGGTTTACACTTGTTGTAAAGTAATATTCCTGATCCAAATGTTCAACACAGTTGCTCCAGGACAAGATAAAGCAGTCTCCAGTGATTTATTTAATGAAAACCTAGCTACTCTTCATCAACATGTATCGAACTCCACGGGAAATGTAACGTTGCTTAATCTGAATGATGTTAAGAAATCTAATAATTAGCCTTTTAACTCTTAAAAAGTGAACATTTCAGTTGCATATGCTATATTCAGCCCTGCTGACAGGAGAAACCAGGAGGTAAAAAAATTAATAGCCTCTCTTGAGATGTCCCCTCACCACAACAAGCTGGAGTTCTTTAGTGGTTAGCGTCTGAATATGACAGCAGTGAACTGCCTTACAACTTGAGCCAAGAACACATTCACACTTCAAATCTTACAAAATCAGGATCTATGCCTCTCCTCTCTCTTTCCAACAGTACGCACTCTCTCCTTTTGAAGACAAGACATCACCCGCTCTTTCAGCCTTCAACACATCTTTCCGGTCACCGCATCACATCGCCTGCTTCACTTGTTTGACCTGTCAATCTAGATAGGTGTTTTGGCAACACTCCTGATGCTAGCCATATAGATCCCCCTCCTGGGATAGGGGACAAGACTAAAATTGTTCAATTAAAAGACAGTACAAAAAAAATAAACACTTTAAACAACTCTGCAAATAACCTGCAAGACGTGAATATTTATGATGAAAAGTGACAATTTAATTTATCTCAAGCATACAAATGTAAAGCAAAGTGCGTTGAGAAAGTATGGGCTCTTATTAAATATGTGCATGTCATAATCTTGATCTGTCAGTTTTCTCTGATTACATTTAATTGTTATTATTATGTAGGCTTTGAAAAAGTAATTAAATGCAGTTTTTGAAGTGATGTGACTTAATCACTGGTGCTAAGGGTTAGGAATTCACCACGTCGTCGGAGCTCAACCTGTCACGTTACGTGCAGGACAAAGCTCATGGAGACGAGGAACACGTAAAAAATAACATTTAATAACCAAACTCTCAGGGGAAACACCAAACACTCACGTTTACATTAATGATCACGGACAAAGACTGAAGGAGAACACAAGGTATAAATACACAGGATAACTAATGAAGTGATTGACAATGCACAGGTGATAGACATGACTAATTAGAACAATCATGGAACGTTAGGTCACAGGACTGAACCAAAAACACACTGAAGGGGGGAAACACAGATCATACATGTAACACATCCAACAGAAATGTTTGTGTGCTTTTTTTATGAAGTGAAGAGACATGAGTATGGCAACCCATATTCGGAATTTGTCCTCCAAGTGCGTGCACACACATTAGGAGCAAAAATTATTGTTATTAAAATAAAATTAGATTGAGACCGTGATATGTAATACATTTGATTTATAATGGGTTAACTATTTTTAAATAGGCTAGTTAAATGACTTATGTGTAATCAAAATGCATGAAAATGTGTGTTTTTTGTTGTTGTTAAAAGCAGCACATGGCACCTTTACAGATTCTGAGAGCTTTGTGTAGCCTGCCTCATTACAGGAGGAATGGGGTGAGAGGTGTTCTGTTGGCTTTTTGAAGCAACCAGGAAAGAGAAAGAGAAAACTAATTTACACTCCTCCACAGCTTGAGGATTCCTTTCTTTTTGGGGAGAGCGAGGGCAACGAGGTGGGATGGCGGCGTGATCCAAACTACCAACCCTTTGCACTTGGATAGGACGCTTCCTATATGATCGGTCCATTTTGTTTGTAAATTGGTTCATTTCTAGTTAATTGCTGTTAACACAAGAGGAACGAGTGGCTTAAGAGGGCTTGACCTACGGGGGTAAAGGCTGGCCCGATGAATGTGTGACGTTTTCCTTACCTGCATTGTCTAGGTCAGGAGGGGTGGGAAGGGCAGACGGGAGCTTTGTTGGCTTTGTGCGAGTGAGAGGGACCCTGTCATTCAGGGCCACGAAGCAGCCAAGGTCTGAGCCCATCCACCCCGACTATGGAAGAAAAGGACAGAGAGAGAGCTGAGGATGGATCTACTCCAATGAGCGCACACACTTCCCTCAAGGAGGCAGTCTTTCCCCCCCACCTCTCCAGAATGGCTTGAGGGCACTGGTCCTATCTACGGCTCTCACTTTTCAACTCCTTCTGTGCTCATTAAAAAAAAAAAGAGATGGCAAATCCCACAAATCCCTTCTTTAGGCACGTGATAGAATGGACCGCTCTCTCTCCAATAGTAAGAACTTAAATATATACATATAAAGGAGGCTAAAGATTCTTGAAAATAAGTACATACTACATACCAAACAGTTAAATCATACTTTTAAAGCCTAATTTTTGCTTTATTTATATTTGTTGGCTATATTTATTTAAACTTTGGCATTCCAATGAGGCTTTGTATGTACTCTGACAAAGATCCGAAGAAGATGCTTAAATAATCGCCATATCTGTGGGGGAACATCAGTGTGTCTGTCCATATACTGTGAGCGGCAGAGAGTGACACAACCTTCTCAGACATCACAAATCAACACAATGAACACTGCGCAGGTAAGATGTTGTACCCTCAGGAGAACATAACTGGCGGCTCATTATAATTATCCCAGTAGAGATTCAAAGCCTTATTCCCTCAGGCCTCACAGAGAAATACAGTATCTGATCAGAAGAGAGCACCTGGTCCCCTCTTTATCCTCAGAGAACAGAGTATTGCCCACAAAGTGGCGGTTTATGTTTAAGTGTCATTGTACATATGCTTAAAAGTTTGTATTTGCTGAAAATCTTGAATGGGTTGCCATGCAATAGTTAAATATTTTTAACATGCATTTTACCTAGAAAAGATGACAGTAAAAAGACACCAAAAGGAAATGCAAATAAGTGCATTATGTGTTTTTGAATTGCTTCAAATCACAGCCAATAAGTGCATGCAAAATACGAGCTATGGCAAAACACCTCACATTTAGTATTATAAAGATTAAGGGATTGTTCGCACCCATCATGTTATCTTAGTCTTTGTTTTGAAAAGGGAAATGGTTTCACAGCTAAGGCTGGATTCAAAGCAATCCAGATTACCGGCTTGAAATATAAACAAAAAATTCCTTTCAGTATTACTACAGTGTCCTACTGTTTGTGTTGAATACGTCTTAGTACAATTCAGTTTTCAGATAAAACACTGCCTCTTCAAGGTACATACACTCTTGGTGGCACTAATCTTTAGCACCTGCCTTGGCACTACCAACTGAAACAACTTGACCCCAGAACTGGCACAGGCACAGTCAATAAGTATAAGTGGCACCTCTATGGGGCCGAACAAGCCACTAATTGAACAGCACCTCTGCAAAATGAAATACGTAAATTGGTATGATTTAAAAAAATAACTAAATATT
Source organism: Squalius cephalus (assembly GCF_949319135.1). Taxonomy (NCBI): domain Eukaryota; kingdom Metazoa; phylum Chordata; class Actinopteri; order Cypriniformes; family Leuciscidae; genus Squalius; species Squalius cephalus. The sequence continues at coordinate 23,525,137 of NC_137141.1, read as the reverse complement.
TTGGTCTACAGTTGGACACATGGGATAAAGCAATGCAGCATTGTACTGCTGCACTAAACACAAACAGAATCTATCTGAAAACACACTGTAAAAAATCCAACTTACGTTTTGTATGACAAATTCAGTTTTTAAAGTTTATTCAACTATTTAACATGAAAAAAGTTACACATAGAAGTTTCCTGATGGGTATGTGGGTTATGGGTAACCTCCTCCTGAATGGCTCCTATAACCTGGTTCCTATTATGATAGTGTGCATGCTGTTGATTTTCCCAGAAGACATTTGAGGAAATGGAGTTCCTGGTAGTGACAACAAACACTAACAAACTGTTTTTTTTATATGCATTAAAAAGGATTATGTGTGTTTCAGTAATTTGGTAATTTACAAAATATTTCTTTACCTCCAAAATTTAAGAAATCAAAAAAATGTACCAAATGAAAATAAAGAAACAAAACATTAAACTAGAAAATGATGGCCATAAATATACTAAAATAACTAAACTAAAATTCACATTTATTAACGTTTTCTCTCAATAAACCAGAGTTGTGCACAGTTCAGAAATACTGGAGAATTGATTTCGAGGTTCTTAAATCCAATTCCTAGATTTGATTTCTACGGAGCCCCGCACATGACGTGCAAGAAGTTTTTTTTTTTAAATTGTGTGCACGCACGATTTACTAATTTGTTCCCTCGATTTATAAATCGTGTGCACGATATAGCAAATCAACGGAACGGAATAGTAAATCGTGCGCATGATTTATAAATCGAGGGAACCAAATAGTAAACAATGCGCACGATTTAGCCTATTTGTTTCCTGCATGTCATGTGCGGGGATCCGTAGATTTCAGGTAGGCCTAACAAACAGCATACACAATTCAACGAAATACATGTAATTTTGAATGATGGATTGACAAAGCCTTATCCCTTGTCATTAGCGACACCGGTGGCTGTAAAGTGAACTTATTTCTTGTGCTTTCATAGACAACCTAGGGAGTCAGGAAGGTCTCGTTTTTTTTAAAAGTTTCGTTAGAAGCTGTTCACACATTGGCAATACAAAAAACAATTAATAGGCTATATGAAAATTCTTAAAGCCCCTTTAATGTAATTATACATTTGTACGTCATTTTTTATACTCATTTCATTTACATTGAACACATTTACAGACCAAGGTAGAGGAAGCAGACTTCCTTTAATTCACATTCAAATTCTAATTCAGCTTTCTGTGGGGTGTGGCCAATTCAGTTCACATTCAAATTCAGGTATTGAAAGGGAGCCAATTCTTCACTTCTAAACTGTGTAAAATCCTGCGATATGCTTATTTATTTGGATTTGTGTACACACACACACACACACAAAGACAGTTTCATGAAACATCATCATCTCTGCTTTTATCAGAAGGTTTCTGTGGCGATTCTCAACGCTAACACTGTTTATAAGTTAAGCGGATCACTCAAACACTGATATTGTTTCCTTATGTGGGTGGCATTTCAGAGGGTCGTATCAAACCTGATCTTAAAGACAAGCAACCATTTAAAAGATTAGCTGAGAAAGAGACCTCAGAATAACCCCTGCTATTGAATGAAAATAAACACTATGAGATGGTGTGGATGGCGAGACAGCATCTCATTTGCAGCATGTTTAATTTGTCTAGGTGTGATGGAGAGGAGAAGAACTGGGCTGTTGGAAAAAGTAGCGAAGGAGGAACGTAATTTTAGAGGCTAATGATCTTTGCCTTTACAAATGGGCGGGAGAGAGAGCGCCGAGTGAAACTGGATACACCTAGAATCACCCTTGAAAGGTACAACAGTCTTTGTCCCCCAGAAAGAAAAAAAAAAGACAAGATGGCAGTCAGCAGGGGCCATTTCTCCGACATGGCCATAGGCACTCATGTTGTCATGACAGTGATTGCAGAGAACACCGGGATTCATTCTAGATCTATGGTATAGAAGCCACCGTACTGATCTAACTAGTAGGCATAACACTTTTGACAATGCAATCTGTTTAAAATTCTCTGAGGGAGTGTCACAAATCTAAAATAATGCTGTCAATTTAAACACCTTACATGTATTCATCAACAATTATTAGCTGTGGCATTGTAATAATTGATTCCAAAAGATTTCCTCTCGGCAGAGGCGCAGCTACGATTCATCAGTTTTCTTATCACGTATGGCTAGTTTGGTGTTTTAAAACATAGTCTGTTTCTTTCCCAACTTGAGGCAAATTGTGTTTTAACACATCAGGGAGTTGTCACAGGGTAAATGCTATGTGCATATTCTAATGTGCACATTTCCTCCTCACATTCTTTTTGTAGTATTCAACGCATGTCAGTCACTGTGGCTTTTTACAGAGGAGATGCTGAGCAGTGGTTTCCATCACCATGGAAACTTTGCATGCTCTGTGCCATGAGAAAATCCATTTAAGGTTCAGATTAATTGAAAAAATGTCCGAGAGTGTTTGATGAATGCCATGCACCCTGGTGAAAACCACAGCGCTAGCACTGATAGTACATCACTGTTAGAAGCAGTTGCACTGTTGTCTTCCTGTTTGATCTCATTTAAAAAGATCTATACGCTTTCATTTTTTTTTCCTTTAAAACAAGAAAGTAAACTTTTATGTTGGCTTGACAAAGCCTTGTCTGAAAGTTTTATAAACTTCCTAAAGCAGCAAATGTTTTCTACATTGATAATAATAAGAAATGTCTCTTAAGCACTAAATCAGCAATAGAATGATTTCTGAAGGATCATGTGACACTGAAGACTGGAGTAATGATGCAAAATTCAGCTTTGCATCACAGAAGTAAATTAAAATATATTCAAATAGAAAAAGGGTCTTGTGTAATATTTCACAATATTACTTCTTTTACTGTATTTTTGATTAAATAAATGCAGTGGTGAGAATAGGAGACTTGAGCATAAGAGACAGAAATCATTCTAATATGCTGATTCATTATCAATGTTGGAAACACTTGTGATATTTCTTTTGATACTTTTTTCAGGATTCTTTGATGAATAAAAAGTAGGGCTGTCAAAAGATTAATCGCGATTAATCGCATCCAAAATAAAAGTTTGTTTTTAATAATATATGTGTGTGTACTGTGTATAATTAAATTTGTATATATAAATACACACACATGCATGTATATATTTAAGAAAAATGTGTTATTTATATATAAAAAAATATATATTAATATATAATATAAACTATATAAATATATATACAGTATATGTATGCAAATATTTCTTAAATATATACATGCATGTGTGTGTATTTATATATACAAAATAATTATACACAGTACACACACATATATTATGTAAACACAAACATTAATTTTGGATGCGATTAATCGCGATTAATCTTTTGAAAGCCCTAATAAAAAGTTAAAAAAAGAACAGCATTTATTTAAAATAGTAATATTTTGTAACACTACCGTTCAAAAGTTTGGGGTCAGTCATTTTTTTTCTTTCTTTTTTTAGAAAGGAAATAATAATTTTATTCAGCAAGGATGTGTTAAATTGATTAAAAAATATATAGTAACGATTTATATTGTTAGAAAAGATTTCTATTTTGAATAAATGCTGTTATTTTTTGCATTTTATTCATCAATGAATCCTGAAAAAAGTATCATAGGTTCCAAAAAAATATTGTTTCCAACATTGATAATAACTGAGTATCAAATCAGCATATTACAATGATTTCTTAAGGATCATGACTGAAGACTGGAGTAATGGGTGATGAAAATTCAGAGTTGCATCACAAAAATAAATTATATTTCAAAGTATATTCAAATAGAAAATATTTTAAATTGCAATACCATTTCACAATATTACTGTTTTTTTTCTGCATCAAATAAATGCAGGCTTGATTAGCATAAGAGACGTCTTTCAAAAACATTAAAAATAGTAATGTTTCCAAACTTTTGACCACTGTGTATGTGCTTGCACTGTGAATTTTGTACACATTTTTATGTTTAAAATGTATTATATTTGGCAAGTGCACTTTCTGAATAACTGAACTCATTGAACTGAAAGTTGAACTGAACTGAAAGTTGTATAATTGCCAGAAGCATTTTTAGTTATTCAGAAAAACCGGAAGAAGATGAGAAAAGTCTCCAGAAAATCTGAACTGTGTCTCTTCAGAGGTCTCAAAAAAGTCTCAAACTCACATTTGCCAAGATATCCAAGTCTGAACTCAAACATTTCGAATCAAATGCCCCAATGACTAACATTGTATTCATTTTATAACTCTATCTAATTTGTCTCATTTGTGTTTATTTTTGTATTTCTCATTCTTCAAAAAGACGTAAATGAGATCTCTATTAACTTTGAAAGAGCAACCTCTATGCAGAAACCTTTTCCTCTGGGATATCAGTCAATAGTCAAACTTTAGTTTACAGTGCCATTGTTACATGTTACATTCAGTTATAGTAATAGTATAAAAATTGTGCATACTTACATGCAACTAACCCTAAACCAAACCAAACCCTAATCCTAATCGTAAGTACATGTAGTTAGGCTATTTAATATTAGTTAATAATAAATGTATAATTACAGTGTAACAAAGACGCCTTAAAATAAAGTGTAACCAAAATCACAATTGGCCCCTATTTCTGTATAGTTTCATAACATGGATTTTCGGCTCTGGGCTGCTTATGAGTTCGTATCAGACCTGTGTTTTCATCTGCATGCCTGGACAGGTATGGACCACCACAAAGAGTGGTATCAAGTGTGCTGCTTACTTATTAGAGCTTTGTTTTTGGCACTCTTTCCAAGAGGGGTGCAATTTCACCAGAGACACTATCTCTGACCCCCGACAACCACATTCTCCGCTATGGTTAACCTCTAGTCTATCTTCTCACAGGATGTGCTGTGCTCCAGAAGCACGAATCTGACCAGTTGCCCCCGCCTGCTGACAACCTCATGGGTTTCCTTAGTAACCAATGACCCCACTAATGATCCTTATCAGCGGTTGCCACGGATACCAATAGCCCCCACAGCCAACTGTCCTCCAAAGCACATATTAGAGGTGAGCTCTCACGACCTCAGTTTTTACCTCGACAGCATTTAGAGTCCACACCCCTTCTCTAAAAGAGGGAGACAAACACTCTTTAATGTAATACACTCAATTAAAATTAAACAAAACAATCAAACTGAGATTATATTTGGATTTATTCAGAAAAAGAAAAAAAGTGTAAGGTTTCAGAATTAATCCAACTTTTGGTCGTGCAGACTTAAAACACACTTCTCACACTCTCACTCATTTCATTAAAGATGTCCAAATATATTACATTAAATGTTAATTCTGTTATTTTATTTGGTTTCACTTTATTTTGATAGTCCCTTTAACACATTCTGATGACTATAAGTAACGCTGCACCTACATGTCTACTAACTCTCATTAGAGTGTTAGTTAAGTATTAATAAACTGGTAGGGTTAGGGTTAGATTAAGTTGACATGCAGTTGCAAAATTACTTATAGTCAGTAGAGTGTCTGTTGGAGGACCATCACAATAAAGTGTTTGCAGATATTAAGCAGACAGTCTACTTATACTCCAATGAAAGTTAGTTGACATATAGTTGCAAAGTTACTTGTAGTCAACAGCACGCTCAAAAGGGACCATCAAAATAAAGTCATTTTTTATCTTCTGAAAGTAATTAAAATGTCCACCACATCTCAAAATGTTTAATAATGTGATGGAAATGGCATTTTTGGCAAATAATGACAGGCTCCTTTAAATAGCTAATTTCACATTTATCCTAAATACACACAATTAAATATTTTTTGCACAACTACAGGTTGCCTTGAAATTATATACAAACAATATTTAAGTGATATATACATTTATTCCTCTTGATAAGTACAATAGCTTTCAATAAAGTGAAGCAAAACTGTTCAGAGTGTGGGACAGTTGTAATTAGTGAAATCAATAATTTTCAGACAAAAAATATTGAAATGCTTTATAATGTTATTTTAGAAATGATATTATTTTTTTTATGATTGATGTTCATAGACTATGGCCTGGTTTCACAGACATGGTTTAAATTAATCCAGGATTAGACCTTCAATTAGCAATTTACGTAGCTTTTATAAACGTATCTTAGAAAAAAGAACCATTACTAATGTCCATCTTGAGACTAAACAATGGCACTCAAACATGAATTTTAGTCTGGGACTAGCTTAAACCTTGTCTTTGAAACCGGGGGTATGACAGTTAAATGAATGAAATATAAAATATAAACATAAAATTTAGCAAAAATAATGTTGATGCATGAAAAAAATAGTTTTAATGTGTCATTTATATACCAAGATCTTATAGATTTTATAAGATCTATAAGATCAAGATTTTATAAAAAAGACATCTATCAAAGACATCAAAGTGAGATCGTTCCATGATTTCAGGCGGAACTGAGATCACGACTGAACTTCTGACCTTGAGGCCTGTGGTTTGATTTTTTCCCCCCAGGAGATGCTTACATGCATTCACAAACAAGACAAACAAAACACACATCTGTACTCATGCTGAAGCCAAAAGACTATGTTTGCACACTGGATAATTACCTTCACAAAAGACAAGCCCTCCTCGCATCAACAAACACACAACCTTTTCCTTTCCTGTAGGGATTTGGCAGCTCTGCCGAGTTCATTTCGAGTAAGCCACGTAGGGCATCCCCTGACATCTAAGATATCTACCCATCGGCACAATGACATGGGTGGGTGTCTGCTGAATGAGCGCCCTGCATACTCCGGGCCTCTACCTATGTGCTTTATTGTGACTTTTAAAGACAAGCTCTCTTTGATGTTTATTAGGAAAAGTGAGACAAGCATTAGGTAGCAACCCTGAGGCCTGACACTAAATCTTTACATGAGGCAATGACTCCACACAGAACAATGGCTCTTTACATTCATTATTAGAAGCCATCAGTCACTTGTTTACATTGTGTTTCTGCAGGTGAAACACGGTTTGTTGGGGATCTTTGACAGAGGAGGAGAAACAAAGATGATAACAAGGAGTGGGATCAGGTGAATAATGTGTGTGTGTATGATACATGTGTTCTGTGGCCACACCCAAACACTTTAAAACATCAAAATGATCATTACTGTCACTATTATTTTTATTTCTTTTTGTCGAAAAGTAAATGCCCCATCCTTTGACGTCACATGAAGAGTTCTGACTTTCCAAAACATGACAGGGAGTCTTGAAAACCTGTCAAGTTGAGGTATTAAACGACACCTGAGAGGGTATAATTACTCTAAAGGTGCTAATGGGGTTTATTCTTGTGGAGAAAACACGACAGTGGACGAAAGAATGGGTGGTGTCTTTTGCTCGGAGCAGCTTTGTTGTCGTGAAGGTGTTCATAATGGAAAAGAGACGGAATAACAGGTGTGTACACCATGTCCGTGACAATCCTTCATCCGCCAAAACAGGGGCTTTTCATCCGTATCTATGCACGGAACAAAAAGGTCCGCTCCCTCCCAGACTGTTTGTTTTTCCTCTATAATTTGCACTGTTGGCTCAAGTCAAAAGGTGTTTTCACTAGAGAGGCAAAGAGGCAAATCTCTCTTTAAAGTGATGAAAACAGTTTACATCCAATTGTCACCAAACTTGGTGAATGAATCCAAAGTTTATTTGTAGTAGCAAATGGAGGGCGATTCCCAGGACGGAGAGGGGGAGGTCTTCCAGAGAAAAAGGTCCAAGATAGCCAAATATTATGACTGACTGCCTCCTAAATCCCAAGCCTAATTCTAAACAGATGGGTATCACAGATGCATGGTATATTCGAACTGTTTCCTCTTCTCTTGCATGATCCTGACACGCATTGTTGCTAAACACGTCCTTGATATGACTACCAGAACTGATAAAACCGATTTTTTTTGCCATTTTCAAGCATGTTCGAGACAATAGATTTCATTCTTGTCTGTTATGAAACAGCTTGGCCTCGGAAATCAGATATGTTTGTTATCTTACTTTCCTTTCCTCTTATTGTGATCACTACATTGGACTGATTCAACTTTTGACTTTGTGTCATTATTCTGCACACTGCTCAGATTTGATTGTTGTATAAACAAGAAGGCAACAAGAGCTGTATGTATAATAAGCAACACAGCCTAAAGTTAAATGAAACATCATTGATTGAAAGCAAGGAGACTTTCTGGTATCTATAAACAATCTCCTCCAAGACAGACCGGTACACTAAAAAATTGAAATCAGCAATTGTTTTTTTTTTTTTTACAAAGTACAATCAACTTGAATGTTGAAGTCATTTCAACTTAAATTACATGAAACGGACTTAAATGGCGTAACTTATTTTGATGAGTTAAAGCAACGTAAAAACATATGTTGTCAACTTATTTATCATATAATTTTTTACAGTGTAATGAGAGAGTTGATAAGAGAAAAGATCATAAAACATGTTGAGGACTGCAGACATGGAAATGATTTTGGTATAATATGGTTTATCATAAAATGATTATTATCAATTCAAACAAACTATTCATTTCATAACAATCATCACGCAGGCTATATGTAAGTTTGAGTACTTCTGTGACTAAAAAACATTAAGAAAAACATTATTGAAAATTAAAAAAATCTTAAAAGCTATTAAAATATAATAATAATAATAGGTTTAAATATAATTTAAAAAAAATTATTACTTTATATTTATATATATATATTAGCTCAAAGCTGGTATCATAGAATATTACATATGCATAAACACACATATACACACATATATTCAATTATTATTGGTATTTTGTTGCCTGTGTTAGTTTATTTGTTTTACCAGTATGTACTTCCACATTTCAACAGAGTCATTAAGTCACTGACAAACGCCTGGAAAGCTGCTGCTCTGAGCCCTTTCCTCTGTTTAGAAAGAAAAACTCCTGTCCTCTGTAATGAGAGGGCTAATTCATCATGTGTCAGTGAACTGGTTCCTCACCACAAGGTGCAGGTAAGGAATGTGGGAGAGAATGTTCTCTCTCTCCGTCTTATCTCTCTTTTAGCACGTCTTCATTTCTGTTGAGTGCTACATGATAACCTAAACTTTGCCCAAAGTTTGTACACATTCCAAAGAGCTTTTTTGAGCACCATGACACCTCTATTGTACACAATCAGCAAAATAGGCAGTCAAATGTCAAACTGTTCTGATGGGATGTTTTGTAAATACTGTGCGATAATGACTTTAAATACTCGCAGACAACACTTTTACAAGGGGGGTACTTTTTACGTGTAACGAGAGGCTTTCTGCAGACACCCGGGGGCTAAACTTGTCACAGAGGAGTAATAAGTCTCTTAGTTCAGCCTTGGCACTTGACAATGTTGCTGCTGCATTGAATTACAAACAGCCCATGGACAAGTCCATCTCCTCTTCAGGGATATTTAATCTGGTGATAAATTGTTTTGGAATTTGAGGCCTCATTGAACAGGCAGTTTTTTTTTTTTTTTTTTCCCAGGCAGGTTCGTCTCCTTGTCTGCCCCGGTGGAGTATGCTGATATGACAGTTTGCTCATCTTTCAACTTTTAACCCATTTAAAACAACAAAGCAGGGACTGAAATGAATTAATCTGGGTTCATAATTGAACGCAATGAGACACCACCCAGCCTGGAAGAAAGAACTAAATGTGAAGGCTGTTGTGACAGTTTGCACCAAATGCAGCAAAAACAAAATATCGACAGAGGGGGCGTATAAAGGCAAACCAGTTCCAGTAGTTACGGTATATTTATTGTGTGAAGGTAAAGAACTATGGTTTCAAATGTACTATACAGTTATCTAAACGATAATATATTAAGGTCCTGATTCTGGAAGCTCATTGGTCAATTCAGCATTCCAGCAATGTCATATTCCACAACACTGTAACAGTTTTTACCTGTTTACCATTTCTCACAATTTGAATTTGTTAATTTGAATGAAAATGTTAAAATAACATTTTAATGAACATTTATGTCCTTAATATTTTGTTAGTGCTTTTAAATCGATTAATCAAATCTAACATAAGTTCTTGTTCACATAATATAGTATGTGTGTGTGTGTGTGTGTGTGTATATATATATATATATATATATATATATATATATACACACACATATATATGCATAGATTTACACTGTAAAAAGTGAATAGTTAGATCAACTTAAAAAAATTACTTTAATTGGTAACACCTAAAGAAATTAAGTTTTCTCAACATAAATTATCTTGTTTTATCGTGAAAAACGTGATAATTTAAGTTGAGAAAACTTAATTTCTTTAGGTGTTACCAATTTAAGTAATTTTTTTAAGTTGATCCAACTATTCACTTTTTACAGTGTATACACACACACACACATATACATAATATACTGTATATAAATATAATAATATATACACACATATTATGCAAACAATTTTTTTATGTTAGATGAGATTAATCACAATTTTTTTATAATGGTGTTGTTAGGCATGAAGCACAGCAGACTGTGAAATCTAGCAAATGAAATATTTTCATGTAAATGGTCAAAGATGATAACATCACTATACTCACTACAAAGCTGAGGAAAAGCATTAGAATGTCACTCAGATTTGCTCTGAACAGATGGAATAGAGGAGCGATGCAGAGAGAAATTCATTAGGCGTGAATGGAGGGAAGGTCCTGTGGTTAAGGGTTTTTAATTGTAAAGGAACTTATATGGGCTATTTGCCAAATGTTAAATGCTTGCATTACAATGACAGCAGTTTATTGATAATACTGATATATAATAATTTTATAAATAATATAAAATATATTATTTAATAATATAAAGGGGTAGTTAATTCAAAACCGAAAATCCCTTCATTATTTACTCACTTTCATGCCGTTTCAAACCTGTATGACATTCTTTAAAAGACAAAAGAAGATATTTTTTAAATTAAACATTGAGGTCTAATGTGGTTTTGGTGACAAAATGTTGACAATCACTTTAGCCTAAAGCAATGCTGTAATTTGTTCAAAAAACAAATGTATTTTAGAATAACACCAATGAGAAAAAAAAAATGATTTAATCAAATAAACAAGCAGAGAGGTTGAAAATTGAATTTGTAAATGCACATTGCTTTATGGTGAAAGACTGCTGATGCTTCATATTTACAGCAGTTTAACAGTTTAACTGAGAATCCTGTTGAAACACACACTCGAGGGTCACAGTTTACTGACAGCAATGGAAAGCATATGATATAAAATCCTCTTTAAATGACTGCAGCACATTTTATCTCATTATTGGAGAGGCATCTAAAGACCTTGGCTAATTTACAGTGTGGCTTCTGGTGTATTTTATAATTTGTTATTGGACAAATTGGTAGTCCTTTGTCCTCATTGGCTGCGTGTCAAAGTTGTAGCTCCTTGGTTGTGTGGATGAGTAATTCTTTGAGTTTGAAAACAGATGTCAAAACACTAACAATGGCATGACACAGTTTGCTATCCTTTTAAGCCAGCCCGACTGCTTGCACTGAAAGCATTTGGCAAACTTTGCGAAGAGCAGGCACAGGAGAGTGGATGCTGTGCTTTTACAAGCCTACTTTAGCGGCTTTCGAAATACTTGGCATTTACACTGGCATTTAGACTTATATATTTATTTCGCTCTTGTGCAATAACATTCTGTGCAGGATGCAAATTTTGTTAGTTCTTGCGAAGCCATGACATTTTAAAATGTGAAATAAATTGATATGGTCCAATTAAATTGTAACTGTTAAAGGAAATATCCAGCCTTCACCGGTGCCCAAATTGCTCTGTGCTTTGCATTTCTATTTAATTACGGTAGCAAGAGTGTTAGGCGATAACAGTGAGATCTCTCTCATGCCTCTTTGTAATGCTTTGAACATTGAAATTGTGTCTGGGGGAAGACGATGCCTCTAAAAAGCCTCGTACCGCTGAGCAGAAAAGCACGCCGGGGCCACCTGGAACGCGAGAGTTCAGGCAAGTGACCGCAGAATGTATTCCATATCGTGTTATGGATCTCAAACACCCGGCTACAAAAAAAAAAAGAAAAGAAAAGAACACTAAATTGCCAGAAAGTAGAGAGATTTCATACATTCAGAGAGTTTGGAGGTGACCTTGCTTATTTGGCACATGTGTGTACCTGCCTGCACTCACAGACGTGCTGACAGAAGGAATAAGACTCGGAGGGAAAAGAAGCGAACCCTCAGACAAACAGCGGCGGCGCTTTCAGAATAGCAATGAAGCATCCAGAAAGTGAATTCCGCCCAACCGTTCCTTTCCCCTTCGAGACAGGAACTCAGATTCGGAGAGAAATACAGCCCCTAATGTGTGTCACATCATTTCTTTGACACGCAGGTGGATATGATAGAAAAAAGAAAACTCTTTTGTAAGTGTCAGGGTTCATAATAGCCTGCAGTGGATGCTTTAGATGAAAGATTTGGCTGAATAGGAGTGGCGTTTGAAGAGGATGCTCTTAAAAGGAAAGCCTACAGGGGAATATGTACAGATCTCTTACTAATACCTGTTACCTTTGGGAGAGGGGTTGAAGAGAGGATAGAGAATGAAGGGAGACACACGAGCATTCATCGGAGAATTGACACACATTTCACCTGCAGGAATTGTCACTCTGTCTAATGCACCATCTCTCCTGCTCAAAAATACAAGAGATTCACTTGCAACTATCTGGCGAGGCTTTCAGAAGCCGGAAAAGCAAGAGATTTGATGTCTGGTGTTAAGAGGCCGGCAGTGCTTCCACATTAGCAGGGAGGGATGTGATAATTATAAGTTAAATGTGATAAGTTTTTTTTTTTTTTTTTTTAATGTTTCAAAGACAAATAAACATTAATCATACTACTTTAGATTAAAGAGTTGAAAAAAAAAAAATCAAAAGTCTCATTATACTTATCCTTGTCATTCCAATGCTGTATGAATTTCGTTCATCTGTTGAACACAAAATACTACGTTTTGAAAATTGCCTCAATGGGGGTCCAAAACAACACTGGATTGCACTGACTTTTATTGTAAAATATACAAATTTTTACAAAATATCTTATTTTGTGTTACACAGAACAGTTGACAGTACTATGCCTTTAAGTTAAGCAAAATGTAGCATTTCAAAGATAATATTATGGTAAGCAAATGCATGCCATGGAGTCTAAACGATAACAAAAGTCAAAGAAAGTTCTGAGAGAAAGAGAAATCATCAACAAACAAATTAGATTTCATTTGCCCTTTATCTATGTATGCTTTCAGAGTGTAGTTAAAAACAAACATGCAATGTGCTATAATCAAAAGCAACTTGGTGCCAGAAGTCACAACGATCTTTATTATTAACATCATTCCACCAACCACCTGAAACACATACCATGTGTTTTTAAACAAGTTTAAAATGGAAGCCTAACAATAAAATGCAAGTCAATTAAACAAGTCTGCCTGCCGCAGCTGATATAAACAAGGCAAATGTTTTGTCTCTCTGTAATTACCAGATGTTTATGATACCTGCTGTAGTTGTCTTGTGTCAAATTCATAATCAAATATTGCTGGCACAGTAATATTTAGAAAACAGCTTGACACCTTTTGATTCGTCTTGAAGATAATGGTTGTGATTAATTGCCGTTCTATCTCCCCCCCCCCCCCTGCTTCTTTTCCTTTGTTGTTTTGATAGTCTCAGACAGCTGTCCCGATACAATGGGGAATTATTACTTCATTTGTAATACACTGTGAGGGTTTGTCATTGGTGGAGTGATACATAACACCTTGTGTTACAGGCTGTTGTAGAGTGTGTCCCCATTAGGGCAAAATGGCCTCGGTGGAAGAATTACACCTTCCTTACACCTGCTGCCAAGACTTTTATTTTGCTTACGGCTGACAACATCCTGGTTATGAGTACCGTGAATATTTGGGCTCTGTCTTACTTTGTTCCCATCAAAACATCATGAGCACTCCCATGCACCTCGGAGAGCTACGCAGAATTAAGAACATCAGCTCAAAGAGACAGACAGACAGACAGACAGGGTGAGAGAGAAAGAAGAAGAAGAAAAAAAAGAGGGGAAAAAAAATTACAGTCTGAGGTGATGCAAATGATATCCTTAGTGTCTCTTCCCCAAAGCTCCTACCAGCACACTGACAGCTGATGCCAGGATTAAACAAAAAGATCAGGAACTTATGACTAATAGCTCAAAGCAATCATCTCTCATTATTTCAATTACATGGGTAAATGCATGCAATCATGGATCAAATTGCTGCTCTGGAGGGTCCTTTCAGCCACGCGTCTGTTAGAAACAACAACAAAAAAAAGACAAAACGTGCAAATATTTGCATTTATTTGCCTTATAAAAATACATCTTTGTTTGAAAAGTGGAACCGTTCTGCACCTGCAGTTTGCGCATTTTAAATAATACGAAAAGCATAACACTGTGAGGCTAGGCGGCCAGCAAGGAATTTCTTTGCGCACCACTGCTGTCTTAAGTGGAGAATTCGTAAAAGCTGCCCAAACTGCCCCTGTGGCTTTGAATGTATCTGGGCTGGCTGATTCTGGGGTCCTCGCAAAGCTCCTGATTGATGACTCAGTGACTGAGAGAAAATTGTCTCCTATGCATAATTCATGAGGCTATCTATTTGCCCTTAAAGTAGCTGACAGGAAAGTTTCAGACTGTCTGCTCACAATCAACTTTCAAATCACTTATAAGCGGAATATCAAAAATAGACGAGTGAGGCCAGGAACGGGGGTTAGGGACCCTTTCTTGCCTGAGATATTCAAGGAGCAAAGATCAGTCTTTTACCTTTATGTGAGTGACAGGTGAAACGCTTTATGGATGATTCCACACAGCCGTTGAAATCTGGCTTTGTAAATGCAGGGGTATTTATACATTAATGTTCACATACAGAGGCTATTTTCAGGCAGATGTAAAGGAAAGCAGATGCTATTTCCACCCTATGTAAATACTAACATTCTTGCTTTATGTCTGGTAACATGCAACTATAAAATAGTATATGATATACAATACATAAAGTATATATTATAATGAGCGTAAAACATGGAATAATAACTATAATTATCCTATATTATTAGTATTTTCTTTAGTATTTAATAATATAATAGTATAATTTTGTTTTACACTACACATTTAATTGTACTATATAGCTATTGGCCTCTCGAAGACCTGCCACTTTAAGAGCTAAACACAATATATCCAGTATTTCTCAATCATCTCTTCTGCAGACTTAGTCTTATAAGCATTAACTGCTTTCTCAGAAGTATTTTTTGAATTAACACTAGCTATCAAAAGTTTAGAGTCAGTATATATTTTTTTTAAATTAAAACTTCTATTTAGCAAGGATGCCTCGAATTGATCGAAAGTGACAAAGTCTTTTACATTGTAACAAAAATAAATTTAAAATTTAAAATTAATGCTATTTTTTTAACTATTTATCAAAAAATCCTGAAAAATTGATAACAAGAATATGCATTATTATAAAAATACTTTTTTTCAGCTTACACTATATGTAATTATACTATATATAAATGTATGTGTACACTCTACATACACTATAGATTATACGCCAATTATATAAATTATAGAAAAAATAAGTATTAGGCTATATATTTTTATTATATAATTAATGTATATATATAATAATTAATATTATATAATTTAATAAAAATATTATAATTAAAATACTACAAAAATAAATAAAATGCACAATTGTAATAGTTCAGATCAGAACTTCATTTATTTATAAAGCACATTTAAAACAGCCTCAAGACGGACCAAAGTGCTGTACAAGAGCAAAGTAAACTAATACAAAAAATTCAAACTTACCAAGGAGCGAAATTAACATGTATTAAAAGCTAAGGACAACAGATACGTTTTCAGAAGAGATTCAAAAACGAATAAAGAAGACGCAACATGCAAGCTATTCCACAATCTAGGCCCCAAAAGTCTTCTGCGTTTTAACCTTGAACAAGGCACTGTCAGTAAGTTAAGGTTACCAGATCTTAAACTTCTGGGAGGGTTGTATGGAGACAATAGGCCAGAGAGGTAGTTTAGGAGCAAGGTTTGTATAGGAGAATTTTAAAGTCAATCCTAAATTGGACTGGAAGCCAATGAAGAGCTTGCAAAATGGGAGTGGTATGATCATTTTCGCGACCATTCTCGAGTGTTCTGAACCAGTTGAAGACAAGCTACCTGGGACTTGGAAATACCGCAGTAATTGCAATCATCCAAACGTGAGGTTATAAAAGCATGAATAGCTATCTCAAGATACTTTTCAGACAGAAAATGTTTAAAAAAGCTATTGGCAACAACAGAACACACGTTTGTCTAATGTTAACCATCTGTCTAGAAAAACACCAAACAATATTCAATTCAACAATTCAAAATCAGATTGCCAATTAAAAAGCAAAAGGTACATTCTTTACTTGATGGTCAAAGTTTTGTAGTTTTGTTTAGACTGTTAGCATGGCCGGTGGTATTTCCCCTTAATGCAAATAGTACTCTGCAATCTAAAAGAAATAGATAGGCATTGTCATAGCACACTATAACAAAAAGTGTATAATATTGTTTTGAAGATCTTGGGCACATGTTAACAGGATAGCAAAAGGCTCATCTTCCCCAAGGCGATTGTGTGAACGAATCTGTGATAATACTCGACACCATGTTTGCAGACAAAGAGGGGACAAAGGAGCCTGTGACATTTCAAAAACTTATGTAAGAGACTCTGTAAATCTATTTTGTATTGACTGGGTGCCACGGCCCTGGCCCCTGTGTAACTGAACTCTGCCTTTGTCCCTCTGTCTCACTGACTCCAGAGGACCAAGTGGCCTGACAGAATTCCTGCCATGTCCACCAAAATCCCTGAGAGGGGGGTGGTTATAGTGGTCAGACCCATCCCAGTTCACTCTTCCCATCCTGTGCTTCAGCTCTTCCTGCACAGGCTCCATCGACCTGTCACAGACATCAGTGAGATTGACTGCAGGGGCAGATGCGCAGTTTTAACAGGTAACCTGATCCAGCAGTCCCATCTGGCCGCCAGCCTTCCTCAATTCACACTTCACCCGAAGAACACATCAAAAGATGCACACTCTTTGTGCCGTGCAGAAACATTGTATCATACATTATACATAAAGTATTCAAGTGTACATGTGTTTTCCGAGCAAGTTTGCCCTCCGTTTGTGTGAATAAAGCACAATGCAAGCTGATATATGGCATCATAATCAGGCTTGAATTGAACCCTAGAGGGACGGCCGCAGTTATGCAGATCGGCAGCTTATGGATAATCATTAATTAGCTTGATTTTTTTTTGTCTACTTTTCTTTTGCAGAGGGGATGTTGAAATGCATGCATTGTGTCTTCAGTGTGGTGCTTGATTTCTAATAAGAATTGCAATTAGAAGAGGCTGTGAATGCTCCAGGAGGACGTAGGCTTCTCAGACAGATGGAGTGTTTAATTGCACAAAGCCTGAGAAGCTTGTCCCCTGCCCTGAAAGGGGGTGGGGGGTGAGCGGAGATGAAGTGATTTTTTTTTTTTTTTTTCGATGATGATGATGATGATGATGATGATTGTTTTTCACAGGCCACCTCTTGGTTATGGGGACAGTGCAGGGAAATCTGAGAGAGTGGTGCCCTATGGAGTTACTTGCAAGCACGGACAGATCATCACCCCCTCCACTGCCGATCAATGCCAGACTCATCGTCCGCCTGTCATTGGCTCTGGTAATGACTTATTTCCTACCAAAATATTTTGTCAAGCGTCAGTGCAGCGAGTCCCCACTCTCGGCATCGGCACCTTGGAGATCTATCGGCAACCTCACTATCATCTTCCGAGAGAGGGGAGGACATTTTTGTCAAACCTCCCACCTCTTTAACAAACACAGCCACAACCCGTGTTTTCGAGAAACTGCTCATACCAAACGCCCTAGTACTCTGATATCTTCTTACGAGCATGAATGAGGAAAGAGCTCTAAAGTGAGAAGAAAATAGAAAGAAGAGCTATGCAAATTCTAAAACATTGTTCAGATTGTTCATAGTAAAGAACTGTCTGAAATAAGTGTTAAATTGAACAATTTAGTTGTGAACCTAGAACTTACTGCAAAGCATTTTAATTTTCTTCTAGAAAAAATAAATCTAAGCACATAAAAAATACATACTACTGCATATTTTTAAATTACTTCTCTTTTTAACTGAATCAATGCGTCACACAGTCACACAGCATGCGTCTACATATTGCTCCTGTACTACTGTTCAAAAGTTTGTGATTACTAGAAGTTTTTATTATTATTATTACTTTTATTCAGCATGCATTGACTTTCTTGTTTCGCATTTGATTTTCCTATTTCTCGAGAGCCAAAATCAGCATATTAGAATGATTTTATTTTTTAAGGATCATGTCACACTGAAGATTTGAGCAATGACTGCTGAAAATTCAGCTTTGCCATGACAGGAATAAAATACTTTTAAAATATATTAACATAGAAAACAGTTATTTTAAATCACAATGCTGTTTCACAAAATATTTTTTTTACTGTATGTTTGATCAAATAAATGCAGCCTTGGTGAGCATGAGAGACGTCTTTCAAAAACATTAAAGAAATCTTACTGACCCCAAACTTTTGAACAATTTTGTAGCTTTGATGTATTTAGCTACTTTGTAAAATAGTACCTTGACAAGATATCAATATACACCATTCAATCTTACAAACACTAATAAAAAGTATGAGATGTAAGTAACATCTCTTGCATCATTTTACTCAGTCGTATGTGATTGAAGGGAATGTCTATAACATATTTATCCTAAATTAACATTACGCACAGTACACTGAAGCGCTTAATAGAATATTTAAGTGCTAATGAATATAGAAAACTGCAGAATCAAGTTGTTTATAAATAAGCATTTGCAGCACACATATCAACCAATGATTGTATCTGTGCATTATCATTTGAATAATAAGATCATAATCAATGGTGATGCTAATTATCTAATCAGTTTCTCTGCCTGCATCCAGTTGATGTGAGATGTGAGCACAAAACAGACTCATTTCCACTGACAGCAAGCACTCCATCTAATGGTGGAGACGGGACACAGCACAACGAGGCCCAGAGTCCGCCTACCGCCCTCTTAAACATAACCAAGCCTCTGTAGAGCCGGCCGAAGTCCCGCCCAGCCAATCCTCCCTAAGACGACAGGTCACCACCACACTCAAGAGTGTTTGACTGACATCTGCTTTTGTTATTGTTTGTGCTGGGGTAAAATTAATATTTGTTTGCATGTGGGCAGCATGAATGGCAATGCAAGGAGCCAAGGGACCCGAGGCACACTCAACGGCAAGCAGGAAGCCTTTAATGAAGGAGCCGGCTCCATTACGTAACCCCTTGGAACCGAGGCCTCGCTTCCTGAAACACTTAGCCATATCAGTGTTGTTTAGGAGTTAGCGTATGCTGCCAAGGGCCCATCGGATGGATGTGCGGCAGCAGATTCTGACATTTAGCAGGGAAGGGCTAATTATGAAAACAGGGCGGTGGGTGAGAGGCAGCTTCAATCCTGCAGCTAATGGACATACATATGCCACTTAGCTTCTGATCTCGGGTCATGGAGTAAATAGAGATAAAATAGCTTGTGCTAGTTGGCAAAGCATTTGAATAATGCAAGATAATTTCAGGCTCTCTGTTTCCATTTCCTCAGCGGTTCCTGAAAAGCACAACACAAACAAATCAAGATGTGGTGTAGTAACATTGCTGTCTGATCTCAGATTGAAACAGGAGGGAGAGAGGGAGAGAGAGAGAGGGGGGGGGGAGAGGGAGAGGGAAAAGGGAGAGCGAGAAGGAGAAAGGGAAACTCTAGATCCAAGCGAGCAAATCAACTTGAGTCAAGTTGAATAGGCGAGTCAGCGATCGTGGTCACCATGTCAGGTCATACAGATACGCCTCCCAAGCGACACTGGAGAACCGGCCGATAACCAAATCCACGGCGTTGCATTATAGGATTAAGGAGGGATTGCCGGGCCCCTGGTTTTCATCGTATATCAATATGGCGATTGCCCTAAGCTGCTTGGAGCTGCCTCCAAGACTCACTTTAACACATGGGACTTCCTCAAGTGATCAGCCGAAGCTATCCATGCAATCTCACCTCAGAGACCTGACATTCCTTTGGTCTGCTTGAGTGCGAAGGGCAGATTGGGACAAAGCAGCTCTCAGTCCGTTTATTCAGGCGGCGATGGCTGAAGTCTGGCTGTTGACAGACGGTCCACCTCAAGTGCCCGCAGCCCAAATGCTTGGACGTTTCTTCTGAATGCAAGGCTGTGACACTAGGAAGACATATTGGAAGAGTTAGCAAATACATAGGAACGCATCCTCTTAGGCTCAGTGTGATAAATAATATCATTTAATATTACTAGCAGGATAGAAGCTCTTGAGGGGATCCAGACCTTATTTATGATGAGTATTCAGGCCAGCAGTCAGCACAGTTGAAATGTGTACTGGACAAGATGAATATCTCGGGATTCTCAAATATCCTGTATCACCTCTTGATCTTGAAATAAGCATTAACAATTTAAGCACAGGGGAAACCAAAGGTGTAAATAGGAAGGAAAACATACATCCCCCCTCTACAATATCTGTCTAAAAGGCCTCGAGGCCAGCAATACGGTGTTACTGCAGCCTACTTTAACTCTCAAAGCAATTTCTCCCTATGCCAAACCCGTGAAACCCGTATGGCCACAGGAACTCACGTGAGACCGAATGTTGTCCCTCCATGTAAAAAGGTAGACACTTAAGCTTTAATGTAAACAGTCATCATTTATTTAGGCAGGCCATCTCTTAAACATGAATGGGTAAATGTTTTGAATACCGGGGGCTTTAGTTCTTAGCAGGGGCCAAATGTCTCCCCTTGACCTTGCAAATTCAAGCAGTGGGACACACAAACACTTACATGTCATTCGGCACCCTGATTTTATGCCTGATGGAAAATGGTGGTGATGACAGTTCGTTACGAACAGCCTCCCTCCCATCCGACTTTCAAAAACACACATAGGCAACATTAAAGGGCAACACCGAAAAAAAGACTGATATTCTTCATTGATCTCTCGAGATCAGGAAGAAAAATGTGCATTGAAGGAATTGAGACATTTTTCCCAGTCAGACGAGAGAGAGTTGTGTAGGAGCGGGAACGGTGTTTGTCTATGTATGTTTACAACAACTGTCATTAAAGGCACAAGAAACAAGATGGCTAATGTAAGGCGATCCTTCCCCCTAGCTAAATAATTCATACCAGCTGCAAGGAAGAGAGAGCAGCGCATATTCTTCCTTCCTCACCGCTTGCCTCTCTCACCCTTCTCTAAGGGTCTCTTGGGATGGATGAGTTTCGTTCCTGGTCGCGATGAGTAGCCATTTACCGCCTGATCCGTGCTCCTTAGGCCCGTCTCTCTTCCTGTCTCCTGAAACCAAATTTGCTCATTTCAGTCACCTCAAAGCAGACTTGTATGTATATATTTTCAGGGAAATTTGATTGTCGGTATGGATTTTTCAATCGTTCTGCAGATCGGGTTTAGAAATATGTAAACTGTTGTGTTATTTCATCAGGCCCGGCAGAGGAACACATACCTTAGATACTGAACATCCAATACGGTGGAGTGATCTTTAAGCAAGACAACTCGGACATAAGTAGATTAAAAAAGCCATAATGGGGAAACAAGTGCCCATTTCAAGTGCAGCCGAAGGAAATTTAAGACCTGGAAAGTTGCATTATAAATTTTTGATCGAATTGACGATATTTTCACACTGGCTAAAGCCTGAAACCTGAACCTATATTTTCTGTCTTTGGTTTCCTTTCTTGAAGAACCCTTAATGTGCCAAAGATGTACTACTTAAGCTCGGGTTACTGTTGTCGGTTTGTACGTTAATGTCTAAAAAGTTCAGATTGGATTTGAATCGACCAATATGCATTAAAACCACTGTTCTTTAATCAAAATCTTATATGATCTGAAAGGGAATGTAACAAAAGCTTCCCATTCTTTCAACATCCTGCTCTTTTTGGCCTGTCTAATCCAGTTGAGGTCTGAATGTGGTCTTTCTTTTCTTACAGCAGTGGAGGGTTACTGCAGGAGATGGACAAATTAGCCCACACCTCCATTCCTGAGCGGGGCTATTGTATATCGCTGCAGTCTGTTCATGGAGTGGAGGGACCTGCACAACGAGTCAAACTTTGTTGCATTGTCTCGCACACTCCATTTTTAAAGCTGAATTTCAATCTGCGGGTTTATACCAGCTTTCATTTTCTTTAATTAAACATTCTTAGTTCACCTAAAGTAGATATTTGGATCTGTCGACCTTTAATACAGGTCAAATATTATAATATACTTGGATGTTTTTTTCCACTGTTCACAAGCATCATTGTTTTTGGTTTGGGGTTGGAAAGATGTTGCTAATGCTCACCAAAGCTATATTTATTTGATCAAAATTACAGTGCACACATTAATATTGTGAAAAATGATTACAATTTAAAATAACAGTTTTCTTAATATATTTCAAAATGTCATTTATTCCTGTGATGGCCAAGCTGAATTTGCAGCAGCCATTATGCCAGTCTTCAGTGTCACGTGACCCTTCAGAAATCATTCTAATATGCTGAAAATTATGTTCAAGAAACATTTTTTATTATTATCAATGTTAAAAAAAAATAAAAATATTGTGCTGCTTTTGTAACATTATAAATGTCTTTACTGTCACTTTGATTAATTGAATGCCTTGTTGAATAAAAGTATTACATTCTTTAAAGCAATTCTTACCAACCCCAAACATTTGAATAGTAGTGTCTTTACCAAAAGCAATTTACAGAATAAAACAAAATAGTCAAAGATGACAGTATCATTATTCTTAGTCTGATCCAAATATTAACCGCATTTATGTAAATTGCATTTCCTAATAAATATATTGCAGGCACAATTTCAATCAAAAAGAATATCTAATAAACAATACCTCAATGAATTGATGTAAATAGCTCTCTACTCTTAAGATATGGTGGATCAATATTTTAAAATGTTCTCCCTTGGAATCTCCCATCAATTAAGATGCCTCTGAACAGCACTTCATTTTCATAATTCAGCTGCCCCGACTTGAACCGTAGACAATGTTGTCGTCGGTCGGGTCTCCGTTGGAATAAATGTCTCATCCTCCAACAGATGTGACTGAAATCGTATTGGGAACACTTTGTGCATTAAGCTCTGAATTCTAAATGAACTTGGGCCTCAGTGATCCAACCCAAGCAGACACTTAAAAACTGACACACAGGAACCCGGAGAAATTACTTAAAGGATCGGTTACGTCTAAAATGATGGAATCAATAACAATATTTTCCCTCGGACCCCATCGCACTGATAAGCAAAATCCTCACTTAAAAGCCACATTAAACTTTAATCGGGTGCAGTTTGCTCTGGTGACTGGTAATATCTGGACAGCTGTCTTCTGCCGTGTTTAAAGCTTGTTTCCTTTGCCATTTCAGTGTCATCTACTAATTGCCTTTTCTTTGGGATACATGATCCTACTGAATTCAATCATAGAAGTATGAAACAGGGAAAGGCTTTTTAGGGGGTCGGGTCAGAAGAAAACAACAGAGTCTGAGATGCTCTCTGAGCCTTGGCTACATTTGTCGGCTCCATCCCAAGTGACTTCATTTAGCATCTGATTTCAGGCCATCAAGGGATGGCTATTTGTTTATTGGCTTTTTCTGCATGTGTGAAATCTTAACACAACCCATCTTGGAGCAGGTCCTTGCTTCTTCTTGTCTACTTGCCAACTTTCCACCTACACACAGAACATGATTTACATGTTTTTCCCCTTTTTTCACATTTAAGCAATGGTGTAAAATATGAGGAATTTATATTTAATTTCTGCTCCAATACATTTTCTACCGGGGAAAAAAAAAGCTTCATGTATTTGTATTTTCCTGAACTATGGAAAGCCGCATCATCAGTCACCATACATTTGTATTTCAAGTACAATAAATTACTCCCATTGTTGTTTATGACAGATTGTATGTGAGAATCCCCCTGATGTCTGAAGGGAGAAAGGTGCTAGCTGGCTTATGGAGGCCCCAATCAGTATTTACTTGAAAAGAGAAACTTAGAAGAGGTCGATTTTAGCATCTCCTTCAGGTCTGGGACCAATGCAGGCTGTGATTTCACAAGTGCAACCCAAGCAATCACCGCTATCCCCTGATTGCTTGGCCTGCGTCTCTGAGGATGCTAGGAGCGAAAGATTATCTTTCCCCCAAACTTCCTCTGATTGCCGACTTTGAGAGGCATGCCTTCATCAGCCAACACGCCGACAGAAACCTCACCGTCACAATGTAGTATTTATTAAAGACAGGGCTATTTATGCCGATCAATACATTTAATTTCTGTCTCTGCCTTTTCCTGTCAAAGTAGAAAGGCTTTCACAAAAGATATTATAGATTAGCTCAAGCTTAAACAATTTTAACAGAGCTTTTAAAATGGGTTTATATATGCATAGCTGAAAGTGTTTTTATTTGATTATATATTAGGTTCTTTAACTGATCGACATTTACACTTACTTTTGACTTAGATTTAATGCAATTTAAATCTGATATGACCAATTTCTAAAAGTTTTTTTTAATTATTGTAAAAGTATTCAATTCAAATAAGAGGATGGGGGAAATATGAGCAAAAAATCTGCATGCATAATACAAATCAAACAAATAGCAAAATACTGATTAAAAACAGACTTAGGTTAAATAAAATATCTGACAGCAGGAAATATCAGTGTCAGCATTTATACAGATACAATGTTAATAAAATGAACATTTTTTAAATGTGCTATTTAAATGATTCATTACTAAATGTATTTTTAAAAATAATAAATTTCATATTGTTGTGTGAATCCTGAGTATTTACATTTTTAGCATACTAGCTAATGTCTTTAGGAGAATACTGTTGGACCAAAATATAATAATGATATAATAAACAGAAAACAGAATGTCATAGGAGCTCAAAGCTTTAAAATATGGAAAAATTCTGAACTGTGCTCAAAGGTTGCTATAGAGAAAACATTAATTAGTTAAAAAAGTCCCCCAGCAGTAAATGGCATCTCAGAGCAAGTAGGTCTAATTGGGCTTCAAAACTTCAAGAGGCACCATGAGAACCTGTCTATTTATACTCCGTTCTTAACTGTAGCCATGGAACAGGTTTGATGCATTGCCTTCCCTGTCTAACTCTTCACTGCCTCTCCAGCTCTAGCCAAGTATGAAGATCTTATCTGCTGCTGGTTCCATTGCCCCTGGCCCTTTCAGACCAGCACAGCTTAGTTTACGGAAATCTCTTTTGATACAAACCAGTGTATCTGTGTGCAAAAGGGAAAATGTTGTTCTGACTACAACCTTCCAGATAATGCATTCTACTAGCTACTTATCTTTGTGACTTTTAATAAATTGAACAAATACGCATCATTCAGTTTTACCTATTGATTCTCATATATGAAGGCATCTGTCGTTAGATGTCATACGTCTGAGTTAAAGACTACAAACAGCTCCCCTGTGGTGAAACTACTTCCTCTTTGACCATCCAAGAACTGCTCACAAAAAGCATCTGCATAGCTGGTCCCACCTGGTTTAACCCCAACCGGAACTTATCAATTCATCTCTCTCAGAACAGCTCAAGTGGGGGTAATCCTCCCATTGAACTGTTTCAACTTCTCTGCCCTTAGACAAAAGATGGGTAAAGGGCTTGTTGGGATTGTCTTGTTTGGGTAGAGGATCTTCAAGAGGCTTAAGGTCAAATGCTTGTAGATGCCATTTGTCTCTCTGCACGTCCAATAATCCTGACTTTTGTCAGGTCATTAGAGCTCATGAGGACCAAACTCAAGCTATGGCCTCTCTGTCCCTCCTTAACCACACTTAAGGTGCGCCTTAACCCAAGTGTCTTGAGGATGTTTCACTTTCTCCAGCTGTCTGCGGAGTGTAATGGGAGCAGATGTATGACAATTTTAGGGATCTTCTGAGGTCAAGAAGCCTGCTTACGTCACCGATTGCAATTATTTGACAATAAAATGAATAACATCAACTGTATGTCAACAGTATGAGTTAGATGTTCTCTTTAATTTCACAGCTAATTTAAAACAGCTCTTAGGGTGCGAGCAAATTAGCATTCATAGTGGTATTAATTTTCAACATACTTAGATTGTATCACCCTTATAGCAAATGCACTATAGAAATCAGAAGAAGCTCTCTGCATGCCAGCTGTGAGTTTTTTTTTTTTAGGATATATTCCAGTATGTCATCCAGCCAAAGCATTTCAGAGTTAGAGCTGAGAGGCAATAAAGTAATTAAAGCACCAGGGGTTCAAACATTCAATATCATTTTCCAAAATGTGTTTAATTAAAATTAATCATTGGCTGCATTATATCGCTACCTGTGGTGAAAAGTGGTACAGTGGTTCTCACTGTAGTCAAGCGTTTCTTTGAAGGTTGGGATTGGAGCTAGCAACGATTTAAGATGTTGCCAAAGAGTCTGAATTACAGCAATCTATTGCAATCTCCTTCATTCCACATTTTCCATTATGATGTGTCTTTTCAGAATCAAATAATTCCTCCCAGTGGGACAACATTAAATCCCCAGCCCTCATCAAATTCATCAAAATGTTTCCGCAGTGCAAATTGAAATTAAAAAATACTTAAAAAGGGCTAATGGTTTCTTCTAGCATATTGTAAAAATGTTAAAATCTTTGAATAATTAATTGAACCAGAGCTTGAAATCCTCTTCAGTTGAGATCTTAATATTTGTTGGCCCATTGGAATTTTGAGCATTAGTTGTTAAAAAATAACTTTGATAAATCTCAATCAATGCGTTTTGATCCACACACACAAAAAAATACACTTCCTCTATTGTGTAGTATGTGCATTTACAATGCTTTACATTTATTTAGAAAAAAGAGGTGGAACTGATAAAACATGCATGTGAATCAACCTTCTGCACAAGTAGTAAACAATATTTATGAAATCAGTGCGTTTTGGGAAACGTGCTAGATCCCAGGACACAAAATACAGCAGTATGAGTTTCATTAGCTCAATGTGAATGTGAAAAGGCTTTGAGGAAAACAGTCCAAATATTCTAGACAGAACTTGCTTGATTAAATAATGAAATCCCCCGAAGGCTTCATTTGAATTTCACTCAATACTATAATTAAAACCAATATAAGTTAATGCTGGCTACAGACTTGGAACTTTTCTTGCAAAAAAAATCAGTATCGCAGCGGCTAAAAGATCCTAGCACACAACTGTGTGCCTAGCACACAACACTAACCAATTCAAAGAGCTATTTCACTATGATATTGATGATAGTCAGTTTGACTTACTAATTTGTAACAACAGTATGCATGACCAAAACAAGCAAATTACTAAACAGCCATGACATATGTGACAATGTGCGCCACAATAGTGCTAAACATATGGATGCAAATCATGCACTGCATTTCATTTCATTATCATCTATCAATTCAGATGTGTTGCATAAGAGATAAAACATGCATAACATTGTAATTTTCTCAGCTGCACATTTAAAAAAACACTTAGTGTGACTGTACAGGCATTTATTTCAATGGTGATAGGTTTAAGTGCAACCTCCTGACCTGTTCCCCCCACTTCATGACTGGCTGAAGATCCAGCAGACTGACACAGGAACTCAAGAGGGAGGCGGGCTCAGACTAGGCACGAATAGACAGCTGACCTATTAACAGATCATTAAGGAGATTTCAATGACTTTGCCACTTTTGCTACTGACCTCCTGGGACTGGGCTCAAAGTTGTTTCCTGCTTGTGGAGGTTGTAAGCATTGTATGCCTCTAAGAAGCCCTGCCCATCCTAATGAGCTGCATTGTTTCCCTCCTGAGGAGGCCTGTGCTGGCGGCTTAGGGCATTACAGACTGGTTCCTCATGTGAGCTGCCAACATGTTAATCATCTTTATATCATTTTTCTATTAAGCGTGTTTCTTCTAAAGTTGCATGAAGTAAAAATACATGTAATTTTCCCACCCTCTCAGATTTGATGCAGCCGCCACATAATGATGCTCAGTGTAGTAGGAGGATTAATTTAATCCATAGTGAAAGAAGTTATATTTCGGTTTAGTTCCTGTTGGAACAATATATTTCCAGCTCATTAGCATGAAATTAAATCTCTCATTAACAACTGTAAAGAGTACGGTCCTTAAATTTGTTTTCGTAATCAAGTAAATCCAAGTTACAGCTTGTGTTCCTCACCCTTGTCCTCTATGTCCACTCACTCTCAATTAAGTGTATTTAGTTGCCTCACATTTGAGAGGAAAGCCTGCCTTGTTGCCAAATGAGGCTGCACACGTGTCCCGTTCTCTCTCTGCTCTGCAGTTAGTCATGGTTTACTCTCCAGTCTAGCACTTAAGAGATCATTAGCATGTGTAACTTCCACCGATGAGGACACCGACAAACGCGCCTGGGTACATGATGCAACCGAGCGCCTCATGAATAAAACTGAAAGAGGCAATGAGCCTCCATTCACTCTTTCAAAACCACAAGGCCCTATAAGATGTCATGGAAAGGCAACGGCTGTGTAGATTTACCTACTGATTCGCAATAAAACAATATAAGGAATGCCTGGTAAGGGTAATATAACGAATGAATTTCGACGTGAGTGCAACCGCCAAGCCGTGAAGCACCCAACCACCCCGGATAAGCAAGGGAGATCAAAGCAAATGAAAGTCCAATAATTCAAGACTTGCCGAATGTATGAAGACATGAGGTGAATTTGTGTCCGGGGGCCTCAATCAAAGCAAAGCCACACCACTGAGCATTCACTTCCCAAGCTGAATTCAGGTTGTTTCAGTCCTACGGAGTGCTGTTTTAAGCAATAAGGTTGTTGTCATTGTCATACTGAGCTCCAACACACAAAGATCATCCGGTAGAGGGGTAAAATCAATGATTTCCCCAATCTAAGAAGTGAATGCAGGAGAGTAGAAAAGGATCGCTGGCCGTTTGACCTTCTCTGTGTATTAAACAAACACCAGATGGTAGACATTCAGCGAGTCCATTATCTGAGGACCTGGTGTGTTGTTCCTGCTGCTAAGTCCCACAGTGTCCCACTCCATGGCTGCCATTGAACTGCATGCATGGCAGCAACTCTGTCTTAGACCATGAATACCTGAAGCCCTATTCAAACCCATCTCCAGAACTACATTCTGATGACAAGCTATGATATTTACATCTCTTTGCCGCTTTTTTAAAATGAAAAAAAGCAAGATGTCTGTTGGTTCCAGGTGACTTTAAGAACCTTAGATGTGTGCTAAACAACACGCAATACATTTCCTAAATGCTTTAGGTCATTCTTACAATTACGTGTGTGTTGGTTGAATGATCTAAAACATCTTGAGAAAGTATTTTTCATAGACCTACATCAGATTGCTACATCATATCGCTATTTGTTGATTCCTTAAAATACTTATAAATAACTAGACATGTGTCATTTCAAAGCAAATATGTAAGAACAGTAATGGAAGATTCTAAAGAGGCTAAGCTGAATTGGGGAGAAAACATGCTGGGCCACCATTGTAATGGCCCAAATGTAGATGGAATGCCCAGTGTGGAAATGAGAATACAGGCCACAATGGTACAGCAGGGTGCTGATGTGTGTGCTGAAGCAGACGCTTGACGAGGAAGTCATAGCTGGAATCAGACACAGGAGTTCATTCAGAAAGCACTTGTGAAAAGGGTGCAGGCGTAAAGGCAAACTATGCATTTATACCAATGTCTGAGGCTTAGCTTGCTTTTGGTTTCAAAGTGTTTGGCTGTTGAATAAGATGGTGGTTGAAAAAAAAAATTCGTTATGTTCTAACGTGTAATATCTAGCTTTTAAAATGCAATATTTATTTCTGTACACAATGGTTTCTAATTATGAAACCATATTTAGATATTGTGGGAGGTTACACGGTGAAAAGCATAGTTGGCACTAATGGTGCGTTTAAGATGTCGGTGTACTTTCTCTTAATTAACTACACAAAAAACAGCAAGCTTTTTAATTCCACTTCTAGATAATGATGAACAAAGAATGTACATCAGGTGTGTTTTGCATTTTTATGCTTTTAATTAATTTATGAAGCCACTGTAAACTTGATCAACTTTATTTAAACCTTTATTACATATCATATTATCATAATACAATGCTATCATATTTTGTGCAGGCAGTTAGCTTACTTCGTTGTAAATAGAAAAGTCTGAGAATTACAGGGTCCCTACGCAGTGTTCATTGCTCCCTGAGCGCGAGATATCCGTTTAAGTGGCTCATTTGGAACGCCTTGCAACGTCATCAAAGAAAGGGTCACGCAGATTATGATTTAGCATTAATAAATATTTGCAATTCACTTTACTTTCAGATTTAAAATATACAGTATATGAAATGCATATATAAAACACACATTATGTATGCATATCTATAAATATAATTAAAACTTATGTTATATGTTTATTATAGCCTATACTTGTAGCCTATGACTATTGCTGCTATTAACTGACTATTAACAGATTTGAAGCTGTACTGTAACTATCACGCCATATGAAAATAAATTCTGATTTTGTTACTATGTGCATATGAGTTCTTAATCCATGGTCTTAATAATTAAATTGTAGGGTCTGAATGAATTCACGTAGTGTATCAGCGCAGCGCGTCTGGGTTGTACGTCACCACGTAGGCTCACTATCATGCTCACCATTGGCCGACGCTGGTCATGTGTGTGATGCGTGTGACGTATCACAGAAGCGCTGCGCTGTTACACTACGTGAATTCATTCAGTCCCACACAGACGAAAATGAATAATTGAATAGTCGTTATATTTGTTGTTTTTTTGCACGCAAAAAGTATTCTCGTCGCTTGATAAACTTGTCGTTGAACCACTGTAGTCACTTGGACTAGTTTCACGATGTCTTTACAAACTTTTAAGGTTTGCAAGTTTCGATCCCATTGAAGCCTATGGAGGAGTGATCCAGCTCTCAGATTTCATCAAAATATCTTAATTTGTGTTCGATGATGAACGATGAAGATGAACGAAAGCCTTACGGGGTTGGAACAACATGAGGGTGAGTAATTACTACTAAAAAAAAATTCAT
Organism: Squalius cephalus; assembly: GCF_949319135.1. Taxonomy (NCBI): domain Eukaryota; kingdom Metazoa; phylum Chordata; class Actinopteri; order Cypriniformes; family Leuciscidae; genus Squalius; species Squalius cephalus. The sequence continues at coordinate 23,494,062 of NC_137141.1, read as the reverse complement.
TTTTGGGTAAACTAACCCTTTAACGGCTCTGCTCCATCGTTAGTTCTGAGTGACGCGGTGCGCAATGACAGTTGAGTTGGGTCAGAGCCCGTCTACGGAGAGCTTGCGCACTCCCTATTAAGTCCTATTGTACCGAATTTTGGTTGTAGTTCCACCAGAGTTCCACTGGGGGCGATTGCCCATGAGTGCAAAATGAACGGGAGTCTATGGGGCTAGACGGCTAAATTTGTCTCTTTCACCTGATTGCCGTTGAGAAATCTCAGATTTGATTGTAGGTTTTGCAAGTTCAACATGGGTTATAGGTCGAAAGTTGAATGAACGAGTAGGCTACTTATGTCCTTTCGATTTCTTACAGGTTGAGTTGTTGTTGCCCATAACACGCTAGCATTCGCTGATTGGTCAGTGAAGGACTGATTACGACCAGAGATACCGCTTGATGGCGTCGTGGCATCCGAAGCGGGACCAGAAACAAACAAAACAAAAACTCTTCTAGCACGTGTATTTACCTGTGTCAGCTGTGTTGTGCGAAAGCACCAAAGTGACTGAAGTGACTCTGGTCGTACGATGTGTATGACGTCATTGACACTTTAAAAGACTTTTTAAAGCAAATAAGTGACTCTAAAAAATCTAACACCCATCAATGTGTAATTTCTTTGCATCTCCTTTCGAATACAACATTCAAATTACTAGACAAAAAATTATATCCTGAGAAAAGTGGATTTTGATGGGTATAGCGCCATAGACCTCCATTCATTCTGCACTCGCCTGCGAGCGCCCCCGCATGGACAGAGACGTTACTGCAGCCAGTCCAGAAACCGGAACTAACCAGAGAGTGCCAATTCTCTTCCTATTAGACATTCTCTGGTTGGGTGATTTTTATTCCTCTCCACTTCCTGTTAAGTGATCTATAGATGTTCCCTTATTCACTTTGCCGTTCGCAGTGTCCTTCGAACTGAACATGCTCGCTCCCTTCGTAATTGGAATCTCACCAGACATTCTCTGATCTCACTTAAGATGGCGAGATCTTGTTCATCCTGTCAGATCGTCCATCCATGAGCGTGTAGGCTACGGGTCGGCCAATCTGGTTTCGTCCGTTAAAATGTAGGCTACTTTTTAAATAACAATCGCGGTCCTGGACAGTGAGTGAGCTTACACATTAAGATAAAATTCGATTTCCTCCAGTCATTGTTAAAAAAACAAGCTAACAAAACTTAACGTTAGTGAAACGGCCAGGGCCCAGGGGAATCTTTTTGCCTCCACTTAAGCTCCCCCCACAAAAAAAAACGTCACCATGTTTACCAAATGAAAAGGGGTCTTCCACGTTACGAGCTTGTAAACTAATAAAGGATAGCAGTCACAGAAGCAATCGTTTTTCCCTTCCGCCATGTTTAAGTTTGTGGCTCATCTCGGGAACTTGGATATCAAAATTATCTCAGAGTTTCCCAGTGGTTGTTACGACTTGAGAGGGCATTAATGTCCAATTTTTAACTAGGAAACTCATATTGTAGACAAGCAGAACGTTATCACGTGTAGCAGCTCCTGGCCATAAATTTAGGTAGGGCAGATTCTGGCAAGTGGTACTCACGGCAGAGTCAAATGACGACCAGCTCCTCCTGGGGTGGAGGGATAGAATTGTGGGTAGGGTTAGGATGTGGTTGGATATTATAGCTCCACCCATTAGGCCCAAATTACATTCGCTCCTCCTCGCTGGAGCTTCTATTTTAATCGCTGAACATATCAGACACACTTTTGGCAGAATTCTAATGTCCTTGCGGTATATTTTATCAGTATCATGAATACATGCCTGCCGAATCCATGCGCTACATTTTAATAGGCTATATCCTGCTCACTTTACGACTTAAAATTGTCTAGAAAATCAGTGCATATAGAGGTCTTATGTTTGTATAAATATTTTCCTGGCCATACCATACAGACGAACCGTGGCCTAATAGAAAGAACTATGCTAAATTAATTTAACAGGATGCCCTTTATTTTTAAGTTTTTAAATTATTGTTGTGTTTCAATTTATACCTACAATGTGAAAATGTGTAAAAGAAATGTGTCAAGAACTTGCTATTGAATTCTGTAATTTTGAAAGTAAAAAAAAAAAAAACATTTTCATATATTACGATTAAAAATAACGTGTTAAAAATGTAAAATAAAAAGTTTAAAACAAACTAGAAACAACACATATTTAATAATTTCCCATGATCCATAGCCTATGTAAATTCCCCAATGAGGAAGTAGCCTACATTTTCCTACCTTCGGAGCGATTCAAGCTAGAATGAATGCGGTTTACACAGGATGCGATATTCCTTTAAAAATCGAAATTGTTCCGAAATTACTGGTCTGGAGATGCATTTTCACCTGTTGAGACACTTCGAATCACAGTTGACACGCCATTTAAAAAAATTCGGCGCTAATGTCACGAGACGCCGAATTGCAACAGCGACGCCCCAACAGGTAAAGAAACTAACGTTTAAAAATAGCGCACACAAGCAAGATAATTTCGTCAATCATTTTCCTTAGTGTGATTGTTTTTTGTTGTTTTTGTGTGTGTGTGTGTGTGTGTTTGTGTGTGTGTTTTTAATGAGTTGTGCATATAATTGTGATAATAATAATGGGTAATCATATCGTGTAATTAATTCGATTATATTTTTTATGATCTATTAATCATTTAATACTCTTGCATGTGTATGACAGTAGGCTACCACTGACAGTGTCATTTAAGGATATTCGACCATTTTTGTCATGATAGATTGATTTAAAGTAGGCCTAATGTAGAGTTGATCAGCTAAATTCTGTCTGGAACTCGCTGACATAAAACTAATACATTTTTGTTTCCATACCATCATGCTGAGCAATAACAAGAATAACTAGTCAAAGTCTAGACAACATTTCATTTGTCATTTTAAGAAGTTCCCTGTTTAGTAATTGTGCACTGACCTCTCCAGGTGGCTTTGGGTGTTTGTTACTTTTTGATTATAATGCAGGAACGCTGGACATTTGAAAAGGCATAGTGGTAATTACAGCCATCTAATTACACAGTGCCTGATGCCTGCCTTCAAGAGGTTAGTGCAGAGAGTCCACTGACCCGTCAACTGTTTGCAATTGCAACCGAACCAAAGCTGCTTTTGGAATTTGCTGAACCCAAGCACATAAAGGAATTAAATAATTTTATATATGCTCACAGTAGCTATAAGTAGCTCACAGCTGAGACAACTCTATAGACCGTACTTATTCCTAATATAATGTAGAGTGCTGCAGGCTTCAGCAGAAAACTATGTGTTGTCTAAGTGACGCACATTTGAAAATTTGTTTAACAAAAATACCGAAGTTCCATTTGACAGGTTTTTACTGTGAAATTTCAATGCATGGAAAAAAAATAATCTTGACATGTCTACACAAGTGTAACAGTAAGTAGCAATGCTAACACTTATTTGTCGATAGGCTGCCGGTGTTGGAGAATTATGCCTGTTATTTTAATACGGCATGGTTTCATTACTAAGATTATTTAAATGTTACAACTGTGCATTCACTGTGGTCTCACCATGGTCTTATTCAAATAAAACTGTAGCATAATGGTCAAAATGACATATGTCTTAAGAAATAATATATTTTTTAATTATATTTTTAAATGGTTTAATCCATTAAATCTATTTTATATTTCATTCTGGTGGAGAATGAACAATTATGAACAATTCTTAACAATTAGGCAAACAGTTGCAGTGTCTGAAATGAGGGGGAAGAAAATCCTCTCCATGTCTCTCAGGTTTCTCCGTTTGGGGTTTGTCCATCAACAGTGGCCAATTAGACCGGGCCTGACCAGTCTCTGTTAAAACAGAAAGTGTTTACATCAGTTTGGCTGGTGTTTGCACTTGAAGATACTGAGAACCAAACATAACAGCAACATAAATACCCTCTATTATGTCCACAAGGCAAGAGCGAGTCCAAAATGTGGTACATTCTGCAATGAAATGGCTGTGAAGTACCACACCAAGCATTTTTGTGTTGGTGCGTTAATAGCATTTTGGGTGTATTAGGTTGGGAATTTCACCTTCTTTTTTCCCTCAGTAATACTTAGACGGGTTGTTGATTCATTTATATTTCATCAATGTTTTGTGGTTGTATCAGAGCTAGCTCTATTCCTAGTTTCTTTAAAAAAAAACTCATTCTTGAATTAAGAAAATGTATCTGCTGGCAACTACCATAGCAAATGTTTTTTGTGTTGTTTCAATGAAGAAATGCAGCACCTGTGGGATGTACATTTTTCTATTAATTACACATAACATTTGAACACATTGACATCACTGAGGTCTCCAAGCTTGGTGGGTGGCCAATATGAGAAATCATGGTCCTAAACTTCTCTGGTTCTGGTTTCCTTCTCAGTAGTTTTGTGCATATATAATTGAGACCATTGAAGTACATTGCAGGTCCATCTGCTTGGCAGAGAAGTGAATACTAAACCATCTGGGCCTCTACATGCGCCAGAAAAGGGATATGGATAGGTATTGTCTGAGATAGAGCACCTCAGGGGGTACGTTATTCCACAAGGAACACATACACACACAGAGAGTCTCACAAACACACACACACACACACACACACACACATTCACAAAGATCCATACTGTTCCTTAAAGATAGTAATACTAGCATGTGAAATCTGCTGTTGTTGAACTCCAGATGGAGTGAAATAATTCCGAGTCCCATCACCTCGAGTGATTAGCTAACTCTGATATCAAAGCAAATGATCATCAGTATCCCACTCGTTTAGTACACAAAGCCACTGCGCAGCGTAACGTTTGCTCTCAGCCCTTACATTCACAGAATCAACCGTGAATACATAAATGATAACAGACATTCTGTTACTGCCATCAGTTGGTAAAATGGAGTGCCATGTTGAAATGTTTTCTGCTTGTAAGTCGCCCACCAGCTCTGGGGAGACACACATGCTCGCATTAAGGGCTTCGGCTGTGGTCAACACGGCGACTAATTTAACAAATTCTTTATTTTCTTAGGGATACATGAGACGTTTGGCAAGGCTAGAGGACTCAAAGAAGCGCATGGCTGCTGCGCAGAAGGGAACACTTGCCGAGGTTTGTTTATTCGCAGGATTATACGCATTAAGCATCAGTCTTGTAGGTTAGCCTTCATCTGCTTGGAAACGGATCGTTTTCTTAACCTCCGAGCGACTCTCTGTTCCTCCATCGCAGCAGTGCCAATTCTGAAAACCGATCATAGTTTTGACATGATGCTGAACTGCTCTCCTGCGGCCCAGGATACATCTGTAAACATTGGCTAAATGAAGCCGGTGGGGTTCTCACAATGAAACACCCCCCGCTCCCACCCCCCCGATGGCCCTTCCATCATTTCTGAGGAACTTCAGATAACCAATGGATGTGCTAAAAACCCCGCTGTGTCTGGTCCTTTAGCAGCGAACCTGTCACAAAGCCTCACACCTCGTGGCCGGCTCAGCGGCCCGTCTCTGGCTCCCATCTCTGACATCTGCTCAGGGTTGGGGTTTCATTCAAGAGGGGGGCAGAGGGAGTCAATCTGCTCTTTTAAAAGAGCCTCACAGTGCACTGGGTGCTGATGGGGAGGAATGAGGAATCCGCACCATTTCTCTTGCTGGCACCACTGGTGTGCTATTCTCCATCCCTTCCCCATCAACGCCACCACAACTCAAAGCCGTCTTTCATATCCTCCCACGGCTCCAGATTGACAGGCATCAGACAGTTCAGGTGATGAGGAGGAGAGGGTGTGAATGGAGATAGAGAGGTGCCATGTTTGAACACTTCCTAAAGAAGCACGCCCGATACTCGGCAAAAAAAAGGCCCTGCGCTTCCAGCCCTTTTTGGCAAGTCGACCATGATGACTATTTGAAGACTTGACAGATTGTGCTGATGTGTTTATTTAGTTGAGCAAATGTGGACTGGAGCTGTTTTCAAGCTTTATTTATGTTGCGTATTAACTCGGTCACCAACAGAAATGAGGCAGCATCAATCATCCACTTGATAGGAAGAACACTGAAACATTTATTTTAGCATCGGGTAGATAGCGGCATCTGTGCGCTTTCCTAAGTGGATGGAAAAGAAATGATCTGCTTTTTCATTGCTTTATAGACGCTAAATAATATCTTGTTTTTCATTTCATTTTCATTTGTTTTATAAAAAATGTAACGACTTTTGACACATTTTAACTGATAGTTCTCTCAAAAACAAAATATTCTGTCATGATTTACTAACCCTTGTGTAATTCCAAAGTCATCAAAACAACACTGGACTTGCATACTTACAAAAAAAAAAAAAACCTTCTTTTGTGTTCCACAGAAAAAAAGAAAGTCATACAGGTTTGAAATTACGTAAAGGTTTTAATTTTATGTGTGAACTATCCCTTTAAATAATAATAATAATAAAATAAAAACATGTTCATAGAAATAGGATATATGATAAATGGTGCACTATAGCTATGATGTGGTATGTAGTCATTAATCATTAAACATTTGGATGTATTTAAAATGCATTGATTAAATGGCTCCAGTGACAGGCTTTGCCACTGTGTCACGGTGAGTGGAGAAGCATAGACACAGAGCTGAGGATTGTACACCATGTAATTCCAGTCTCTGTAACTACTTTACCACCTGAACACAAGTGGCATTCTTCTCCTAGATAAAAATCACCTCGGCGCATTTGTAGGACATGTAGCCACTTACTGCTCGTAAAGATTAAGCCTTGGAGCATGACTTTTAAAGGTGGCGGCTATTATCCTTCCGTGTATCCGACCGGGAAGGAGATGGGCTGCAAATGAATATTGTCCGAGAGATTTTAACATGAATGAAAGTGTGTTTGTAATCTAAGTGCATGTGTATTCATTCATTAGACTAACGGTGTTGGAAATGTAATACTGCAGGCTGCACAGAGCAGGTTTGATTGGACAAGCTGTGATTTAGAGCAAGTCTCAGGGCTAAAGCAGGACTCTTTTCTGTGGGGGAGAGGTTGAGGGGTGCCACATGCAAAAGCTGAAGAACCCATGCAACCAGAAAAATCCATTATAAAAAGCTATTTCCCTGGCTGATTGTTCGCTGATAAAATTATTTAAGTAATAAATGCTTATTGCAGGAGCCAGAGCTAATAACCACATCAATTTCAGTCCTCATTTTACTAGTTAGAACAAAAGGGCATATTGAATTAAGGCACAAATTCACACAGATTGGTTGAGAGAATGTGGCAGTGGGTAATTATTAGGACCTTATTTTACAGTTCTAAAAATGTTATTTACTATGCCACTGAATAAATGGTTATTAAGCAATCAATTTCCAATTGATTGGAGGTTATTAGAAAACGGAGCTTCAACAAAGAGTCGTAATATTCGTTTTTCCTTTTTTTTTTTTTTTTTTTTGTCAGTCATTAGACTGATCATGCTGGGATTTCCAATTGAACTGTCAATTCACCTAGCCCGGTACCACGAGCTTTACCTATCTGGGAGTAGCACAGTTGTTAATGTAATCTAAATATACATTAATTGCTATGTGATTTTGACAGATTGTGAATTATATTTCTCTCTCTCTAAAAAAAAAAAAAAAAGCTTTGATTAGTGCTAGAAAATTTAACTGGGTTGAAGGATTCATACAATCACTAAAGGACCCCGGGTTTCAGCTGTTGTGACATTTGTTTTTTCTGTATCGCTGTATGTCCATCATCAGTGATTTGACAGTGCATCTAGAAATACTTTTGGTAAAAGTAATTACTAAGTCAAAAAAGCTATGAAATAAAAATGTATTTTATACTTTGATATCTCATATTTGCACAAATTTACAGAGCATCAGAAGAATATTGAAATATACTTTTGATTAAGAGTAAAAATACTATTGTACTGAAAAGGCATTTTAAAAGCTTAATTAATTTGCAGATTCAAATTAATCCATCAAGAATTTAAAACTATATTAATATCTTTCCTCTAAGATTTTAAAATGACCATAGCTTGATTTGCCAATTGTGGTATATAAATATTCTTTATTTTTTTTATAAGACAATTTTGTATAATTATTGTTTTTCAGAATCAGTAACTCTGTCTTATTTTACATTTCAAATTATTTTCATTTTTTCATTTTCATTGGCTGCCAACATCACAATTTTGGCTGGAAAGCCTTTGTTTTGAATTAAGAAATTCTCACAGTCACAGCAACAGCATTGCACTGAGACATAATTGTCTGTTTAATGTTCCTCCGATTGTGTCCAAACTCGTGTTAGATCTCAGAACAAACAGACAAAGCCTAGAATCACAGATAAAGTCTATGTGTGTTTCAACAGAACTGATGGCAGAAGTATTCCAAGTGTGAATATTTGGCTTCTTTGTCAAGTTAATTTTTTATAATAGTTTACAGGGACTCAGTTGGAGAGGTCTATTTATGAATGTAAAAAAAATAAAAAAATACTTGCCATTACTTAAATGCCATTAACCACATTTCACCCTTTACAAAAAGCTAGCTTTGAAAATGTTCAACATACTAGCAGATTTGTGTTTCATTCTGCAACTCCAACTGTTAAGGTGTGAGACAAATAACAATACCACCCTCTGGACTGTGATTATTTGAATACTGGAGGTGATATAATAAATCCCTTCCCATTAGCGAGGTTTCACACACGTCACAATTATTATAAAGGCTCATTTTCAATGAAGGTGACATGATTTGCTGTAGCTTCAAATATCTACACTAATGTAGATTTAAGGTATATATGCTAACACCTGTGTGGTGGTTAACACAGTTTTCCATATTTAGAGAGGATTTTCAAAAGTATGTCTAATTATAGATGCCAAATAGCATGATTTACATATTTAGCCCTTGTCAAATAGTAGGGACAGACACATGTAATGCCTGGTGTTGGCTGACTGAGTGGGCTATGGAGCCATTGCCCTCTAGAGGCCGATTGCCACCGAATATACGGTATCCCACTCTCATCAGTGCTTGACCATGCACACAAACCTGTTTGTGTGTGCACAACAAAAGTATAGCATTTCTTTTCACTGATAAAGCACCAAAACTTTATCAGCCAGTATATCAAACTATCAAACCACATTCAAAAATGAATGCAAAGAACTGCCGCACCAGCTATAATGTGTCTGAATATAAAATTATCACACTTTTGGGACACAGAGTGCCAGTAGAATAAAAATAACCGTGATTAGTGTTATTTGTGCTATTAATTCGTGAGCAATTTGTTCCAAAATTCTCAATTCAAACACTCTAGTCAGAGTGTGTTTTTCTTTGGCTACTTCAAGTTATCCCAAGTATGTTGGAGTGCATTCTCTTCTTGACCATATTCATAAATTAATAAACACGTTTGTGGGATACAAGTTCCATTAAAGCACGAATAAAAGGTTATGAATGATGCCGTGTCACTTTTTTTTTTCTTCACCACAACCTGCCTCATTACAGATTACAGAAGATAATGGGCAGCAGGACAGGAAGGGGAAGAACAAAACGGGGTCTGCGTTTAATTAACTGCGCCTCCTTTGCGATTCGCCAGTGTGAATTTGCCTTGTTTTATGAAGAGAGATCCTGTTTTTCTAATTCGTCCCCCTTTGTTTCTCAGACAGGGAACGGATCTGGCTCTTTGGGACATTAAATAGAGAGCTAATTCAAGTGGAGGGGCTCTTTCTCTGGTGCTCTGCTCACATAGCTGGGCTGGGCTCACTGGGCCCTTTTGTGTGCTGCCCCTCACCGCATGTGTCCTCGCTCTCCCGGCTGGTCAGATTTTTTTGTCTCCGCTGGATAATCAGCTTGGAACGGTCGAGTCAGATGTGGTGGGAACTGGGCCTGCTTGAGGCTCCTCTCTGAAGGTGTTTGTTGTTAAATAGAACAATTCGTCTGTCTCTTTAGAAAGCCTGACAAAAGCAAATACTCCCTGCTGAAAATTTTCTTAGCCCGTCACACAAAGGCTCAAGTTTGTTTAAGAAATTGCTGCTAAAGAAAGCGTCAACCCATTAAGGTAATTATATGGAACCTGTGTCCTATAAAGGCTTAATTGATGTTAATGTTTGTCTAATTGGGGATTCAGGGAGAGCAAAGGACTAAAGGTCTTCATAGCACTTTCAGGCGAGCCTCTGAAAAGGGTCCTTCTGGTTTTCACACTTCCCACAATGGCTGCCCGTCTTTCTCACATTACTGCCTGTTTTCAGCTCCTTCCAGCATTCTGCAGCACTACTTAGAGCACAAAATAAGGGTGAAGAGCCATTGTCTGGTGCAAGCACTTCTCAAAGAGTGTTCCTGACAGGGATTGTTAGAGGACTCATGTTGAAGACAAGGGGGAGTGAGGGTGAAAGCCACTGTCATGCACTCTTGTCATGTCTCCGGTGTGCGGCAATGGGGCTCCTAATTGCTGCATCTGTTTTTTCATAGCGCCGATTCATTTAAACAAATACTTCAGTCAGCACCTCCTGTTCCTACACTGAGTCCGAGTTATCCATTGTGAGCGTCAAAGCATTTGCATGTGTTTGTGTGTGCAATCGAGGGGAAGTATTTGTTTAAATACTACATTTTCCTTGTACATCTTTTAATAGCAGACTCAGTCGTTTGGGCTCCCGCGCGAATCCCTCGTTGACGCGAGCGAGACGCACGTATCGTCTCCTCAAAGACGCCCCCGGTCGCGGCGCTTATTTTTTGCAGAGTCTTCGTCGTCGAACTCGACGGAAACAATGACGGTGGCTGGGTGAAAACAAACATGGTGTTTCCCTTCCTTAAATGCTTAACTGATCTGTCTTTAAAACACTCGCGAGGCTCCGTTCGAAACTCTTCAAATATTTCTCTTGGCTCTAATTGCCAAGGTCTGAGTTAACAATCAATGCCATTTCCACATATACAAGTTAAAATAGGGGCAGCGCAGCGGTGAATGGCAAACTGATTGTAGCGCTGTCAGCCTCCTGCTTGGGCTCTTTCTGCAGATGGGGAGTGAGAGGGATGGAGGTGGAGGGGCAAAGGCACTTCATTTAACTTGCACCAAGCTGATTGGAGTGGAGAAGGCAATTCAAATCTTGAGTGTAGTTCCCATTGCAATGCCTTTCCCCCAATCTCACCCCGTTTCCGCAGGCCTCCTGTCAGTCAAAAAGCACACAAGGCAACCTTGGCAGATCTCTCGATGGTGCCCTCCATCTCCACATAATAGCGCAGTGAAAGACATGGCCTCTGCAAGACCCCCGAGTATGTAGTCTATATGAAGCCAGCGTAATTAATGTCACGCTCTAACGCAATACGCTAAATGGAGCTTCTAACGAAAGTTTGGGAGGAGTATGTTCATAAAGATAAACAACTGCTTACCCCTTCGAATGGACATTTTAACTGAGATGTCTGCACTCCATTTTTATAATTGGTGTTGATGCTAGAACATGACTAAAGCATTCTCAAAGTCCCTCTATAGGAAAAACTAGTCTAAAACCAGTTTCTTTTTATCACTTTTTATGACTATTCATGCACATGAAGTCCTCAGTTGCCCATAAATACATTGTGTGCTGCCACTGTAAAACAAATTATTGTTGGTTTAACTCAAAAAATTAACCTGGTTGCCTTAAAATGTCTAATTTAATTAAAAAAAAAAAAAAAGTTAATTCAGTGAAGGAGATTGGTTTAATCAACAGAAACTCAAAATATTGTTATCTGAACCACATAAATTATCTAAGTTGATTTGACAAAAGAAAACATTTTGTGATAACAATTCATGAAAATAATTTTTACAATGTGTTGAATCGATACACAAAATTATTTAAGCAAATAAAATACAGATTGTTCATAAAACGTCACTATCAAGGAATGTCATGGTGTCCAAGAGTAACTTAATCATTTTGTTGGGACAATTGTCTGAAAACCATGTCGACACTTTTATAATTAGTCTTGATGGTGGAACCCGTGGCCAGTGCATTCTCGAAGTCCCTCAAGACGAACAACAATTCAAACTTATTCCGTTTATCGGTGTTGATGACTATTCCGGGCCGGTTGCATAAACTGTTTAGACTAGTCTTACAAGTAAGTCATCTAATTTTTTCTTCTAGACTGGGGCCAGTTGCATAAACATAGTCATTAAGTTAAGAGTGTGTCATAAGAACTAGTATCAGCAGTTAGTTAGGGTTAATCAGTCTTACTTTTCAGTATCAGATTAGACTAATCTACATTTTTATGTTACTGACTTAAAAAAGTTATGAAGTCTTAAAGAAAAAAATGTGATGACTAACTTGTAAGACTAGTCTAGCAGTTTATGCAACTGGCCCCCCTGGTCATAACTTTTTAAGCCAGTTACTTAAAAGGTAGATTGGTCTAATTTGATTTAAAAAAGTAAGACTGATTAGCCCTAACTAATTGATAGTTGGTCAGACTAGTTCTTGAGACGCACTCTTAACTTACCGGCTATGTTTATGCAACAGCCCCTGGATGTGAACTTCTCAATTGTTAATTGATAAATAGATTGTGTGCTGTTGTGAAATGGACACACAAAATTAAAATGCTGTCCAAGAGTAACTCCTTTTGTTGGGACAATTATCTGAAAATCTTGTAAACCCTACACATTTATTTTGTTTCTTTTTATCACTCTTAGCAACTATTTCTGCATGCGAACTCCTTCAGTTGGCCATAAATCAATAGGTGCCCTGCACTGAAATGGACACATGCAAAATTAAAATTCAGATTCATGTTCATAGCAACATCTCTATCAAAATGTTGTGCCTTCCGAGAGTAACTCAATCACAGTATTTTGTTGGGACAATTATCTGAAAACCTTGTCGACAAAGTGTCACATTACTCATCAAAGTACTTTATGGGTGAATAATGACCGCAGGTTGCGACCTCTGACCCCGCTAGACGACCTCTAGAGATATATAGAGTCAATTTCACGAAGGTTTACTGCCACGCTATTCCCTAGCCCTGCTGCTTCGGAGCAGAAATTTGACTCCGCAGCCATAATCACTTTAGTACTGTTTTTGCTCTTGGTAAGTGGACAAAATATTTGGATGATCTTAAGCAAGCACAATAATTGAATATGTGATTTGGTGGTAGCAGGTGTTTGGAATCTTGAGCTTGTCTTTACATAATGAAGCATTCTGTAAACAAAAGCAAGTTGTTATGTTTCTTCGGCATGCTGGGGATATACTTAAATGAAACAACTAATTTTCTTGATAGCATACTGTAATCATGCTGTTCCTCTACCACGCACTGTGCTGAGTGGTGTGATGCCTATTAATTCATTCTTCCTCTCTCCGGTGGGAAAGAGAGCCCTCCCCTCCTCTAGTAAACTGCTATTATTCATTACACCTCTATAAGTACAAATAATCGCCAGCATTTGAAAGAGAGAAATAATTGTTGTTATTTGCTTTGATATGGTTGAAGTGTGGCTCACACATCTTAAATGGCTCGAACATGCCTGTTTTAACATGCACTCGTTCATTTGTCTCACCGAAGGGGGACGGAGCCTTCGAAATCACCACTTGAGCAGGTAAGCGACGCCTTGATTGAGTACTGACAAATAATGTACAAAACCAAATTTTCCAAAAAGCCGCCTACCGATCTGGCTAAACTCAAGCGACAATCACTGTAAATAAATCCAATCATCCAATTTGGCATTTCGCATGTGTTACCAATCCAAAGTCGCAAAGAAATAACCTAACCCTGAGAATTAATTATTGAATTGTCAGAACAAGCAGCTGCACTATTACTTGGCTATCGACCTCCAAGTTTCCAAGCTACCCGTTTCAGTTGCGTCTTAATGAACAACACATGTTAAACAACAAGCCACCATCTAGTGTTGATTTTACTGCATATATGTTGCATTTATGTTTGTTTACCTGTCGAGCCGCAGAGGTCCAACACAGGGAAGTACTTATTATTTATGCTTGAAATGCAGTGGGAAACACTTGTGAGGTTGAGGTTCATGTTGCGGTATAAAATTGATCTATTTAATGTACAGATAAGTCATGAGATGCATATCAGCTAAGTGTTGGCAGTTTGGACACGAGGAATTCGACAATGTGTCTAAGTGCCTCGACTTGACTGTGTGAATGCAGGCATGCTTGAGCGAATGTGCAAGTGGGTGAGCGAGAGAGTAAGTAGATGTATGAATTAGTACACAGGCTAGCATAAGAAACTCCACAGATAAGGGAGGAGAGTAATAAATGCAGTAAAATTAAAAGCACATTAAGCTAACATTTGAAATGAAATCATCCTGCACATTATGGGCGGTAATTATCTGCAACGCTAAATCGTGGTGGAACTGTGTTTGTTTATTTCTTTAAATAGGTTCCTACGCTTTCACCTTTTGCTTTAGTGTGACGCTTGTTTGCTTGGGCTCGGAATGTGCTGTTTCCTCCTTGTAGTCATTCAATATCATCATCTTTCTTTCTCACAATGACATGGAGCATGAACAAAGCCCATGGGTCAGATCCCCGTTGCTCTCTGCTTGTTTGGGAGGGGCATCAATTGGTGGTCACTTGCTACACACTCTGTGACCTCTTGGTCCTGCACCTGTAGAGAATCCCCTCTGTGAGCTAAGAAAACAGAACAAGAGTCAGGTCAGAGGTCAAGGGTCAGAGGGTCATGAAGAGGAAGTTGGGTTTTTTTTTTTCAAAATTGTCAGGCACTTATCACTCTCATCTGATTTGACAGCCATCTGTCAGTCATGGCATTAAGATACTTGTTTTGCCCCGATCCATGTTTATCGCTGCTAACATGATGCCAATTGACAGTATTAACTTAGAAAGAAAATGCATCCTGCTTAATTGTGCTCATTAAAGGCAGGGAAGGTGATTTGTTCCAGAAATTATTTTTTTTTGTTATGCTGGTTGAAAGTCTCTTCATAACCCGAAAACCATCACTGTTAAGTGGAAATGTATTTATATGTATTTATATCTGTGGAAGGTGTAGGACCATAAAATGTTATGCAGACATCAGTTACCAATCACGCAACCAAAACAGCAGACACATTTTACAGTTCCTCCTGGACCAAATCAAACAAGCTTATGCTGCGTTCATGCCATAACAACTATCATTTGGAATAGATGGAAACCCGTGATGTTGTACTGTGAGAGGTTTGTGACTCGAATTTATGCATTTCAATGGCAACACTATCAACCCTGAAATTAATCTACAACAGTCAGGTGGTACAGGGCAGTGCTCTTTAAGTCGTTGATGTTCATTATTATTGTAATGTTATGTGCTTTGAGACATGAGGTAGTTTAATGCCGTCTCTCGTGACGCTTGTATGCCCCCGGTTGTACGCGTTCATGTGTTTTGAAGGAGGCGTGGCTTTGGAGACTTTCTGAAGGGAGGGTGGGATCTTATGCTTTCAAAGCTAGCTCGCTTTTGCTAGCCTCTCCGAAAATTCTAAAAAGTAGTGAGAATGTAGTTTATTTTTCTCTCTAAAAGATTAAAGTTGTTCATGTTTTTAAGGCAGTTGGTTTTATACCTGCTCATTAACTCGACTACAACATCAAAATGTCTCATTCAAGCTTAAGAAAGCATGAAATTCATGTAACTGTCACATATTGGCTTAACTTGATAATCCAGATTCAAGATGCTTGATGCAGATGAACGGTGAAATAGCATTTAATAAACACAAGGAACAATAATAAGAACACCTACAGGAAACGTTAACTCAAGACACTGAACAGAGTATGACTGAGGGTTTAAATTCACTAGATGACATGGGGCTAAATGAAGGACAGGTGTAGGTGATAATTGACAAGATAACAATTGAGACAAGGTAAACTGGTACTTAAAACACAGGAACTGAACATAGGCACGACAAGACGAAAGGAAATCAAAATCCATGAAAACAGAGACAAGTGCTGCGTCTCAATTCACCTATACTACGCCCTAAAATTATGTAGCCCTACTCGTTTTGTGAAGAAAA
Source organism: Squalius cephalus (assembly GCF_949319135.1). Lineage (NCBI taxonomy): Eukaryota > Metazoa > Chordata > Actinopteri > Cypriniformes > Leuciscidae > Squalius > Squalius cephalus. The sequence continues at coordinate 23,478,173 of NC_137141.1, read as the reverse complement.
AGTACATACTTTTGAGTGTGTAGCAAAAGAGTAGACAAGCTTTGGGACATACTATCACGTCATAAAATAGCGTCTTTAAAGGTTGCTCTCTGTCGCATCCTATCACAGTAAACTGGCCTGTCAGTCATCTAAAATCCTCCACGTTTCATTTATTTTCATTTCCTACCGTATCGGAGAGAAATGCAGTAGCACGCTGATCTGCAGTTGCTGGTCTTTCATGTGGAGAACTCTCCTCATATTCATGCATAAAGATGCATTTAAAAGTTAATGGCCGAACGGATCTTTATAAAAGTTCACATTGTTATTGCAGATGAAATATAACACGGATAACATTTAAATAACTATTTTTTTATCAGGTTAAACTTTGATTAGTCACTAAAACCTTTATTTTAACCTCTCACAGTCAGCCGCGCATATCCGCCATGTTTTGTAGTTTTTTAACACTTTTTACTTGTATTTGTAGTTCCTCCTCCAGCTCAGTGAGTTGTTGGCAATTTAGAGTGTGCACGGAGCCACACTTTGAAAATCTACCGGAAATAGTAGACCATCCGGGGACTTTTGACATACTCTTTTCAACATACTATTCTTTAGGACACACTTAATCTAATATCACATATTTAGGATGGATAGTATGACATTGGGATGCAGGGAAGGTAATCGTGACAGTAACATGTAAGCAGCTGGCTCAAACACATCAACAGTCCACTCTGTGGAGGTCAGATCCCCTGAGACCACTAGACCCTGAGAAGTGAGTGTTTAACAGTAGCATGACGACTTCATCAGATGGCTTATTCACGGTAATTAATGGCATAATAACCCGATGAGAGATTGTCATCAGCAAACTCTGAGTTATCCTCTTTTTAGAGGTTTGGCTGATTTGAGCAATGTGTGTGTATACCTAAATGTGAAAAATATATTAGATTTTTTTTTTCATATACATATAAATAAATATATATATATATATATATATATATATATATTGATTATAATATATTTGCCAAATTTATGTAATAACTTTTGGGAAAAAACCTTACTGTATATAAAATGTAGTCTGCACTTCTAGGTTATTGATCAGCATTTTCTTGAGGTTTAGCACCTCTATTCGCCATCTATTGAAAGAGAAAAAAACCCTGAATTTCAGGCCTTTTTTACCTGTTTGTGGAGAGTAGTTTCCAATAAATGTAATAAAATTGTGTGGGTTTATTCCTTGATATTTGATTTACCATAAGTGTTGTCTTGCATGACCAGTGAAGAGCAGATATTAGCGAGGGAGCTTAAGTGAACTTTGTAAACAGCACTCAAGGGAGTGTTGGACTGGATCAGTGAGGTCCTGGGAAAGTCAAGCATGCCTTCGTGTCAGGTGAAGTGACAAAGTATAGGTAGAGGCTGCTGAAGACAATGAGTGGTGACCATGCAGGTAAACTCGGCTTTGGAACAGAAGACATTGGATTAGCGGCAGCTGCAAAACCCACGCATTTACTCAGCTGGCACGCCGGTATCAAGTTTCACCCGAACAATGCCATGTGTTTGGAAACAAACATGACTCCCAAGCATCTCAAATGCATCTCTGGTGAATCTGTGACGAACACAGAATATAGAACCCATGAGTACTGTTTTTATAAATTAAGGATGTATTTCTAACAGTCTTCACTTTAAATGTTTTTAAGTTGTTCTGAAGTCTTAACGTGTCTATTTAGTTTACTGATCATCTATTTTGATTGTTGATATTCTGTTTGCATGCTAACATAAATTAGAGGCATGTTTATTTGTGCACAAATGGATAGTTAATTGCAAGAACACATGTAATCGTTATTGCAACTTCCTCTTTTTGTGAATGTATTCAAAAAAGAAGGCAGGAGCCACAGTAGTTTAATAAGACACATCTGTATTTTTTCCTTAAGCCATTAATAAGAGGACTTGTATGTTCCAAATAAAGCTAATAAAAAGCAAAAGCAAGCAGGTCCTTTTGCAGGTCCTCAAGCAACCATTTGCCAATTCCTATTAAACAAATTTTTTTTCGCTTCTGCTCCTTAATTACAGTTGAAGCTAGTTTTAAGCTTTGTCACTAAATTTAAATACAAACTTTGATAAACGCTTTGGAACGTTAGGCAAAAATTAAAAAGCAAATATGCTTCCTTTCTTTTTTTTTAAAGACATTACATTTGGCTATGCAATGACAGTCATCCTTGCCTGGGAAACATCCTTGGGAAAAAAAGCCTAATTGGTAGAGTGCCGTTTAACCCAAACTCTCCCACCAATATCAGTATCTTGAAATTGTGGGAATATAAATTCTCATGAGGGAATATGTGTGAGTGAGGCAAACACTTACCGCACCATTATTCCAGACTCTCCTATCGGCCTCTGTGTTTGTGACAGCAACTGTGAGGGGAGGGGTTCTGATGATGGATTCTGGGATGGTGACACCTGCAGCGCCTTTGAAAGGCATGCTGTTTCTGTTCACCCTTGAGTCTGTGGATGTTGTATGGAGGTGGAGAAAGGAACCAGGCCCCTTACCTGTTCAAGACCAGGGACTCTGGCCGTGCCGGGCCTCGGTTGGCAGATTGGTAATGAGCGGCTGTATGTGGTGAGGCTCAGGCACAGTACCGACCCCCTGGGGAAAATGTGGTGCAGGATAATGAGAGGGCTGAAACTCTTAATGTGGCGGTGATTCATGGAGACCATCCGTCCGGATTACCTTTCTCACTGTGTGCACAATGTGGACAAGGATTCCCAGGGTTAGGAACAACACCACCAGATTGGCCCAGCTAGCCCTCGGGGAGATGGGCCTTTCCCAGGGTACAAACACTGTGGTGCACGTCGGGTTAATATGAACTGTAAATGCCTGTTTGTTCCCAAATGCAGCTGCAGAAAAGGTATGGAACACAAACACAAATAACTGCAAAAGGCCACATAGCAGTCTGTCGAACAGTTAAAAGAGAAATGATGAGTGCCACTTTGACACTTCACATCCATCCATCCATCCATCCATCCATCCATCCATCCATCCATCCATCCATCCATCCTTCCTTCCTTCCTTCCTTCCTTCCTTCCATCCATCCATCCATCCATCCATCCATCCATCCATCCATCCATCCATCCATCCATCCATCATCCATCCATCCATCCATCCATCCATCCATCCATCCATCCATCCATCCATCCATCCATCCTTCCTTCCTTCCTTCCTTCCTTCCATCCATCCATCCATCCATCCATCCATCCATCCATCCATCCATCCATCCATCCATCCATCCATCCATCCATCCTTCCTTCCATCCATCCATCCATCCATCCATCCATCCATCCATCCATCCATCCATCCATCCATCCATCCATCCATCCATCCATCCATCCATCCATCCATCCATCCTTCCTTCCATCCATCCATCCATCCATCCATCCATCCATCCATCCATCCATCCATCCATCCATCCATCCATCCATCCATCCATCCATCCATCCATCCATCCATCCATCCATCCATCCATCCATCCTTCCTTCCTTCCTTCCTTCCTTCCTTCCTTCCTTCCTTCCTTCCTTCCTTCCTTCCTTCCTTCCTTCCTTCCTTCCTTCCTTCCTTCCTTCCTTCCTTCCTTCCTTCCTTCCTTCCTTCCTTCCTTCCTTCCTTCCTTCCTTCCTTCCTTCCTTCCTTCCTTCCTTCCTTCCTTCCTTCCTTCCTTCCTTCCTTCCTTCCTTCCTTCCTTCCTTCCTTCCTTCCTTCCTTCCTTTTTGGTTTTAGTTATGAAAATAATGAATTTTTTTAATTTCAGTTTATTTTAAATCTACCGTCCTTACACTCAAATTCGAATTGGAATTCTACATCCTGTTTGCTACATCAAATCGAATTCAGGCATTAAATTGGAATCTAATTTCTGAATGGTACATAACCCTGGAGTAAGCAGGAACAATTAAATGACATAAGACTTAAATGACAGATTTATGTTTGGCGGAGGCTTTTGAAGTTGGGCTCAATCGTGTTTTTCTCTGAACTTATTATTAGTGTAAAATTTAATATGTGTTTAATAAAACTGAGAAAGAATGAGAAGGCATCATCTTCATGATAAACTTTGACATGTTACCCTTGTTTGCATCCATACACACCAATTGCTGTGCTTCAATTTTTTTTTTTGTTAAGGTGCTAAGAGTAGCGGATTGGTTTTATACTTGATTTGTGTTTGGACTGTGGTTAACTTAAAACCCAAACCATTCACAAGAGGACTTTCATGACTAGCACATAATTTAGTTAACTGTGATGATTGGATCAGTGCTCCTTTAGAGCCATATATTATTATGTGGAAAAAATGTTATTTAGCAAATGAAAGTGGTTTTAACTGCTTATCAAAAGCATTTTTTTTTTTCTTTTATTTAAGCGAACAGACCTTCTGATGGGTTGATGGGTTAACAGCAGACAGAAATGTCTCAGAGAAATAGTTGATTTGCAGTTTTTAATTGCATGTAATATGAGGTCATCTGATTGTGTCCTCTTACTTTAAAAAACGTATGCATGAAGGAACAGTTTGTAAATACATTTAATGAGATTTATAAAGAATTGAGATGGACACGCTATTAGTCATGGTATTATTGTTGCAGATCAGGCATCCATCTAAGATGTGTTGCCATTTTCAATCAGAATTTAAAGTGAAACTGTTAGCCTGTGAGTGAGATGTACAAACAAAATGCACCAGACACTTGTATATTAGAAAAATAGCTTGCTAGTTCTGTTGCTTGTTACATGGCTAACATTTGATGTTCATGGGTATATGGTTGCTGACTACAGAGGAAAAAGGGATTAGACAAAAAGAGGAATTGAAGAAAAGATATTTGCCAATATGCACAGGTTTAATCATGAATACTGCACCAAATGTAGATCATGCTCAAAATACCGTCGGATACAGTGAAAAGAAAATGCCTAAATTGTTTCATCCTGCCTTTAAATCCTATTTATATTCTGGACATATTTATAGGAAATAACACACATGTTTGAATTTTTTTAAAAAAAAAGTGGTCAACAGAAGAATTTTAAGTTAGTTGAGCTCCATGAAGGCCCAGAGCGCGCGCACACACACACACACACACACACACACACACACACACACACACACACACACACACACACACACACACACACACACACACACACACACACACACACACACACACACACACACACACACACACACACACACACACACACACACACACACACACACTTGTCTTGTAAGAGTGTAATCACTGGTCAGTCTCTCTGAAGCACTACATTGATGAGCTATGATTGTGTCTGATTGGCTGAAACCCCAAAGACAAAGAGACAGTGAAATATTGAAAATGGCAGTTAACCAGTCGCAATCATTTCAAATGTCTACATACTTTGTGAAAGTCCTGAAATTTCATGCTGTTTGTTTCTTTTGTTCTGTTAAATTTGAAGAAAAGCAACTAAAGCTCTAACAGGATTCACCAAGTAGAAGTTTTGACAGATTCTTTAAAACTTTTATGTTGTATTTTGGGCGAACCACTTGACGCTTGAGCTGAATTGTTTGATAATGTCTTAGAGGGATGCGAAGAGTTTATAAAATATAATTATTAAATGTAAAACATCCTTACAAATGTTGCACAAATGGTTGCATAAAAACAGGGATACATTAAATTGATTAAAAGTTACAGCAAATACATTTATAATGTTACAAATGATTTCTGTTTCAAATGTATCACAGTTAACACAAAAATATGAAGCTGCACAGCTGTTTTCAACTAAGATATTAGTAATAAGAAATGTATATTGAGCAGCAAATCAGCATATTAGAATGATTTCTGAAGGATCATGTGACACTGAAGACTGGAGCAATGATGCTGAAAAATGGTAGTGTGTATATATGTAAACATAAGTTTTTTTGCATACAAACTAGTGATTTTGGCATAGAGGTCTCAGAGAATTTGATAACATTTCCAAGAGGGACTGGGTCAGCAGATAGTGTCTGACAGCTCTTGTCCTCGGGACTTATTGTAAAAGCATGAGGCCACTGTGATTTGTTTATGCTTTCTTCCATGCAAGCTGTCTGTTCAGATTCCTGTCAGTGAGCAGAGATTAATACTGTTGGATCTCTAGGGTAAACAACTCTGAGCAAGGCAACCTTAACTATTGGGATATTTGTAAACAGGCAGTAAATGCATGACATGTCACATGTTGTTCGATGGCGGATATTACATGAATTGTCAGATAGGATTTGCTTCAGGTTTAAGGACCTAGGTACGGACATAGAGATGCTTGTATGTTAAGATTGTGTTCACATTAATGTATACACCTGTCCAAAAAAAAAAAAAAAATGTGCCAAGCCCAAATTGGCTTAACACTAAGCTTTTAATTGTCTTAACCACAAATTATTGTTCAGCAATTTTACACACCTTTAAGCAAATGCATTACTTAAAAAGCAATTGCTGTCTCAGAAAAACACAGAATATGGGAAGTTTGATTCAGAGTGGTTCAGCAGAGTTGTGTGGAGTGATGAATCACAATGAAATATGAGTTGTCTTTGAAAATATAATAATAGAAAATATAAGAAATATAATAATAAATGCATCTCTACCCCAGCGAAGCATGGAGGAAGAGGTGTCAATGTGTCGGGAGCCTTTTTAGCTCCTGGTATTGGTGAACTGCTTTACTGTGAAAAGTAATTTAATGCTTTGGAGTACAGGAGAATATTGCAGATTGGCTAGCTTCCCACAAATGAAAAGCTGTTATCCAAATAAGAATGATCAGATGTTATTTTTCAACAAGATAATACTCCTGCCCAAATTGCAAAGACAACAAAGAAGTGGCTTGAGAGTTTCTGATTTGTACCATATACTGAATATTTGGTCTCATATTAAACTCAAACAAACTGGGAGACATTTTTCAACTACTCATGAGTCTTCTTCCTGTAAAAACTGTGAGCAAGTTTGGGAAGGCTACTCCCTGCTAAGTTACTTTATTTACAGCATTTGTGACCCTGGATCACAAAACCAGTCTTAAAGGGGTCATATAATGTCATTTTTGTACAAGCTAACATGATTCTTTAGGGTCTAAATTAAAAGTTTGTAATATACTTTAATTAAAAATTCTCATTAGTATTGTAAGAAAACACTAATTTTACCTGGTCAAAAACAGCTCTGTTTTCAGCACGCCGTTTGAGTGCATGTGTCTTTAAATGATAATGAGCTTTGCCCACCCCGCCCCTCTGTTCTGTGTACACCGTTTGTAACACAATAACACAATAACCATAACGCGTTGTTTATTTTAAACATGGGATTATGAATTATATTGAGAACGTCATACATAGAAAACATGCCATAATGTACCCTGAGTGTAAAAATAGCCACATTCATCGTGAAGCATGCAGCAAGAGATTTGCAAAGATTAATATAAAGATTAATAAAGGTTAATAAAACGTTACACTCACTCACTTCTTCTTCTGGAGGTGCAGCAGGAACACGAATAGTTGGTACATGGTACCGATCCTTTTTTCAGGAGCAGCTTCTTAGTAAAACCAGCTTTATACTGACCCTCGTTTGTAAAGCAGTCTGGTGAAATGATTCGCGCAAACATGTAAGCATTGACGTTGATCGTGGGGAATTCCCTTCGAAAACAAACTCGTGTGTTCGTTATTACACCCAAGAACACCACAATCGCTTAGACGCCATTCTACTCAGTGCTCCAGATATCACTATTTTTTACAGTCTATGAGATATCAGCAATGCGCGGGCTATGATTGACAGCTCGCTCGCGAGGGCGGGTCTGTGTTGAAACGCTGCTGTCACTCAACCATTGTGGGAGGGGCGTCGATTATGTGACGTCACAAAATCGAACAGCTTGATTCAGGAGAAGGGGAAACATATAAGAAGATTTTAAAAAAAACCACTGGATGGATTTTTATCATTTTATGATGGTTGTGTTCAGGCACTGCCAACACACATTTCAGTACAATCAACTTGTAAAAGTGCATGTACCATTATATGACCCCTTTAAGTCGCACGGGTATATTTGTGGCAATAGCCAACAAAACATTGTATGGGTCAAAATTATCGATTTTTCTTTTATGCCAAAAATCATTAGGATATTAAGTAAAGATCATGTTCCAAGAAGATATTTTGTAAATTTCCCACCTTAAATATATATTAAAAAAATGATTTTTGTGAGTGAATGCAGCACAATCGGCAATAGAAATGGACAACTTTAAAGGAGATTTTCTCAATGTTTCGATTTTTCTGCACCCTCAGATTCCAGATTTTCAAATAGTTGTATCTCAGCCAAATATTGTCCTATCCTAACAAACCATACATCAATGGAAAGATTATGTATTCAGCTTTCAGATGATGTATAAATCTCAATTTTAATAAAATTACCCATAAGACTGGTTTTGTGGTCCAGGGTCACATTTGTGCAATTCTTGCTCATTTTCTGACCAGTGATTTGTGATTAAAAGGGTTAAGACCATTAATAGACCACTAAATATTTGGCTTGGCCCATTTAAAAAAACAAACAAAAAAAAAAAAGTAGGAAAAAAGCCCAGGAGTGTACATATTCCTTGTTTCCTATTATTCTATTTTTATTAAGCCTTTTAGCATCCAAGTCTCAGACTTGTGCAGTGAGATAAATGTTTACTAACCAAAGAATCCACTTTATATACCACGGTCACTTCAGCCAGGGCGACAGTCAAGAAACTTGTCAAAGCAGCAGTTTGAAAATGTGTTTGATTTGCTGAAATACAGGTAAAATCCCTCCAGTCATACTGAGCAGCTATTTTTGAGCCATGTGACAGTACCATAGACTGTAAAAAGGACAGTACCAGAGCCCGTCTGCGGTTTATTAGACATTCTCTGACAGTACTTAAAGCTGGAAGCAAAGTGGCTCACTTCATGCGACTTTCTAATTAGAGTCTTTATGCCAACACTGATGTCAGGAAGGTAAAGTATATGTGACGCGTGGTGGAAAAAAATGTAAATATATACTTAGCATACTTACTTGGTTTTGAATGAATTAGGGTAAATTTATACTAAATACAGCAAAAAATAAATTCTAATACATAACCAAGTCAAAAATATTGTATAGTCCAAACGATTAATTTTTACGAATCTGTTCATTTACATGAACCTTCCAAACAAACCGATTCACTGGAATAAATCGAACTTTCCAAAACTAGAAATGTGAGAGAGGACCATTGAATGAATATGAATATGAGTTTTCGAGATTATTTAGGCCGAACTGATTTACTAGAATGAATCGGATTTTACAACGTTCTGTGTTTGCATTTGATCTTTACTTCAATGTTAAAAATAGGGTTTTAGAACCGTGTGGTCACGCTACACTACTACTCGTTGGATAAAGAAGGTAATTACTGGTAAGTATAAAAACTAACAAAATGTAGTTAATTTAGTGGCATTCTACTTTTAGCACGTCCTACGTACGTTGGATGGATGGATAGATTTTTACATTCCTTTAGCGGTTAAATGTATTTATTACAAATAAAATTGTCCCATTAAATCAAGCGTAGAACTGTATGCAGGCCTATGAAGAAGTCTATTCGTAGCAGAATCAGAGTTCAGTTTGTCCCACAAAGCAAATAGCACCTTTCATCTTCAGCCCTTTATAGAGCTACTGAAGTGGAAGGTAAACTTTGCTCTCTCCTCCCTCCTTTCGCTCCTCGCTCTCCTTTCTTGGCGAGCACTTGGCTTGTTCTTAATGCCACAGAGAGGATAAAGTTAGTGAATACATCACATGGGTGACAGTGGTGGTTGATTTTCAGAGGAGCTCCTCACACATTGACCTGCACAACCAAATGACAGTCTCATCAGCTGGAGAACAGTTGGAAAGACAATTAAAGAAAGAATGTATGGGCGCTGACAGCAATGGTATTTAGTAACCAAAAATAATTTCTTCATTTCAATTAACCTTTGCTGTCGTTGCACGGCTCCGTATCTGTATGCTGATGACCTTTGAAAAATATCAAAACAAGACACTCTTTCAGCATTACAGAGGTTACTTGTGGAGGGTGGGGGGGGGGACTCCTTAAAACACCTTTAAAGACATAATAGAGACAATGCCATTTTCTGCTGAAATAATGGCGTATAGAACTTCACCAGCCAACGTTAGCTTAAAATGTCTAATTTTCACATCTTTTTGAATATGGTGGTGAACACGGATATTCCCCCATCACGGTTCTGCCAGATTACTCTCCTCTGCTCGTCAGGTGTATTAATGAATGAAATCATCTTCTTTTGAATTAAAATTCAGCATACAATTGTTTACAGGAGGAACAGGCTACAACCAGAGAGAGGGAGGAAAACAATCAACAGACTCCTTATTTTCTTTTCCTATCAAATCTGAGCTATCCTTGGATCGCACTAATGGACAGTTATTGAATTTCTCGCACTACCATTGAAATGACGTTCATATCTGCAGAGAGATAGAGATAGAGAGAGAGAGAGAGAGGGGAAAAAATGTCCTCATTTTATACCTTAGAACATTGGTTTATCATAAGACCCCTTATTAAATCTTGGACTCTAATTTTCTCCTTCGCACTTAGGGGGGCTTTTATGATTATGGTTACCAAGGTGATGTAAGGCACAGCCTCAGCTAAACAAAGCCAGTGTCACTAGAGCGAATAACCAAGAGCAAGGTGAGCACCACCACGGGAAATTGCATGCCATTACTGTTAATATTTACTCATTAAAACAGCCAGTGGCTGGAGAGATGCTTGCACAATTACTAATTTTTCCAATCAACCACTGCACATACCCTTCATTATGACCTCCAAGTTCTTTGTCCTTTTGAGAAGATACGCTAAATGAAACTGAGTGCAGTCATGTTGTTTGTCGCAGGAAAGAAATGAGGCTTATGTGTTGTATATATTTGTACTTAAAGTATTAGGAGGCGGATTTGATAGCTGTTTACTGTTTGCATGCCGCCGCTACGTTCAGATTCTTGTGGGAAGTACTACATAATGGAACTTTGTTTGTTTACAGTGATAATGCAGAAAGACTTAGAAAACAGTTTTATATATACAATGTCAGACTATTTCTATGTGAGAGCAGCCTTCAAGCAAAGACTTTTGTGCTTTTTAGGCGGGGAAACACACCGACCAAATCGTCGAAAACTAAAAAATGAGGAGGACATTTTGAGCCTAGAAAGGCTTTTTTGTCTCTGTGAGAAATGTTGTCTAATTTGGTCCGAGTGGTTGGATTGCTTGTCAGGTGCGTTATTTTAACAGTGGACAGTGAATGACAAAACAGTAGGGCACTGAGAGGAAATTGTACATAGGGTGGAAAGGAAAACGAAATACTGCCTCAGACCCAACTCCTTTATGTGCCAAATTGATCAAATAAAGGTTTTAGAACTTTTAGACCACAGACAAAACTGGCAAAATAAAAAGGAAAAACAAGACGAGCTCTCAGTCGTCACAAAAAAAAGAGAAAAAAAATTCTGCACATATGCTAGTAGCATGATGTAAAATGGCAAATGGAATTGTCACATGATACCTGCAAAAATGATACCGTTAAGTTTTGCATAATACACCAGGTATTTAATCAATGCAAAGAACAAAAATTCTGTGATACAATTACATCACTAAAGACTTTCTGGACATAGTTGCTGGTTTTGCTGAAGATGCTTTGATTGTTCCGGAAGTCATTTGTTTTTTATTAACTTGTTTGCGCCTTCTGTTTTATTTACAAATTTAGTTACAAATGTTTAAAATAAAAATTGCACAACTGCTGAGTGTTATGAAGTGTATTAATTAGTGTCAAAATACAAGTTTTAGGAACGTAGTCGATTTTTTTAAAAATTATTATTTTATAAAGCCTAGCTTCACCGCAACCTACATTAACAGTAATTAGCTTACAAACTGAGCATATTAAGAGGCACAAGCTATTTAACAAGGTTTTTAAATCAGAATTGTTTCACTCAGTTTAAAAAGAATAATTTCATCTTCAAATAGTTGGTGATAATTTGTACTTTGTTTTTTGCAACCATTGAAAGCCTGTTGTTTTTGGGGGGTATAATAGGCCTATCTCAAAACTTTGTAGGGAATGTGTTATTATAACTCGGTTACACTTTATTTGAAAGTGTCCTTAGTGTAATTATACAAGAAAGTAATAGTAATTAACTACATGTACTGGTTCATGTTTGGTTTAGGGTTAGCTGCATGTAACCATGATTGACTGTATTACTATAGTAACAACATGTAAAATGTGTAACAGGGACACTGTGTTACCCATAACTCATGTCTACTTGTTTTCTTTTTTTTTCTTTTTCAAAATGTGCCTATATCAAGTATGAAATTTTGCTGATAAGTGTTGTCCTTTGCATTATTATCTTAAAACTGTTTACTTGTCAAGTTAGATTCTTTAGAATTTGCTGATAAAGTAGTGCTACTGACTAGTCTAGTGTCATACTTCCGCCTTATGTTAAGGAGTCTAAGTCTAGTCTAAGAAGCTTGTCGCTAATAAGAAAAGGGGTCAGGTGCAAATTTTTAAGTGAAGGGACGCATTCAAAGGTCTCTTAAAAAGTGCTCAGCTGTTAGAATCGGTTTAGAGTGAATGAACTTACGGCTGCATGTGCGAAAAAGAACACATCGAAATGATGTTATAATCATCAATGAATGACCTACACTGACTTACATGTTGTGATATAACTTTTAATGGTTTGTTGTTTAATGTCAAACGCAAGCTTTGCGTGAGATTTCTGTACAGTCAGGAGCAGAGCAATCATCTACACACCACAGATATTTCATGTTGCGGTTAAGACTGTCCAGTCTCGCCTGCTGAAGCCGTACTAAAATTGCCCTGCTGTGCAGAGGAAGGCCTTTAATCTCCCACCACCACCCTCTGCCAAGCCTGTAATCCCACTAATCCCCACCACATAGCACGCAAACACGTAGAGAATCCCTGTGCATCCATTCTGCCCAGTCCCTGCAGTGCCCTATCCTACAGCTTTGGTCTCTGTTAGTATGAAGGGGTGGTCATTTGTTTGGGGGGATGGGTTTCATTGGGCGGAAACGAACCTGACCATCGCTCCACTTCCGCTATGAGCCCTTTGCGTGCAAGGCAAGAGTATGCGAGCCAGTGCCAACTATTGAATTCCCATCACAGAGGGACTTCTCAGTGGCCCAGGCAGTGGGTTCTGTCAACCCATAATAACCTCATTTAGCAACACGTTGGGTGTGGTGGAATAACAGGGCTATTTTTGTTTCTTCGCTTCGCTAGAGAAAACGCTTTAGCCGATCTGCACGGAAATTTGCATGAGCCTCTGTTGCCCAAACAACTCTGAACTGATAAACAAACACATAAAAGCAGGGTTTAAATGAAATCTTAACTCGGTTCAGGATTTTTGAGTAGGTTGTCCGTGCAGACGTTGGTCGTGCAGCATTTCGGGCACTGTGAATGGTAAAATTCGGAGTTAACATTAAGGGTGTGCGGAAATGAATACTGACCCCTCGACTCCCGCCCCGAAAACCCCACGTTCCCCTTCACTGACTTCCTGACATTTCTCTGAACCGTGCACTTGAAATGTTGTACTGTAATTGATGTTGATCCTAGCATGTGTGCAGGCTGCACTACAAATTAGGATGGAAAAGGTTATCATAATATTTAGCTAGTCTAATTTGTCAGCTGAACAACTTCCCAATGGAGAAATCTTGAACAGGAGGATATATTTTAAGTGAAAAGGAAAGTTTTGAGGAGTACACTAATGTGGTTTCAACAAGCAGTCCATGGGAGCTATAGTTCTCTGACAAAAGTTTTATGAACTTATGTTTAGTCTTACCTTGTTTCTCAAATACCCAGTTCATATTGCTCCGTTCTGTAATGTACAGTAGATTAATAATTATGGAATATGGTCATACACTATAAAAAAAAATTCAACCCACTAAAATTGATAGCTTTCATTTAGTTGCCTTACATTTGAAGTCAAATTAAAGTGGTGTCAAAGTGGTAGTAGTGATGAGTTCATTGCACCTTTTAACCACTTTGAATTGAATTAATGAAAAAAAAATCAAGTTGAAACTCTGAAAACATGACACATGAAAATTAAATTATTGTGACAAGTTATGGATGGACACAAAAGTGTTTCTAAATAACAAAGAACGAAAACATTTTTGCAATATTCCAAAATATATGAATAATTGACTACAAGAAATGTATTATTATTATTGAACAGTTTTCTTTTCTTTTTTATTTGTTTACATATTTACATGAATGCCCTTTCTATATTTTCTCTTGGTTTGTCAAATCTGATCTTTATCAGTGTCTGTTTTGGCGTCCCCTAGCGCAGCATCTAAACACTGTAATCATTGTTATAAGACAAAAACCTGCATTAAAAATGTATTGAACTTAAAAGTTAATTGGCAACGTTACTTAACATTTTTTTTTTAAATATATTTTACATGATCAAAATGTGTTTTTTTTTTTGTTTTTTTTTTTTTTAAATTAGGCTAAAACCAAGCATTAGTTGTTTTGGTGTACAAGGCAGTTTAGCCTATCTCAGCATTTTATTTCATTTTACGTGTATTTTATTCTTATTTTTTAACTATGTACATTTTATTTTAGTATAAAATTTGGAGTGAGTTTTATAGCTATTCTTCGATCATTCTATGTTGAGACCAACATCTCAGTGCAACATCATTATGGTTTTCTAACTGGCAGAATTTGACATCACATTGACTATAAAAGCAAAAACATGTTTAATCTTTCTTTGAATATTCTCCGTTGCAGGAGCAGAGGATAACTGGGGGTTGATGAAGCTGTCGCGCGCGTAGCAGCACACAACTAAATGCACGTGCACATTTTGCAGATATAGCTGCCTGCCACGCGCAACTTGTTTTCACATTATCTAGATTTCAATTGATTACTCGTTTATGGCAGTCCAGTAGCGAGACATGTCTGATTCAAGGTACAAGCGATAAATGCCTACATTATGTCATGGATAACTAAAACATTGCTGAATAAATAGCCTAAGTCAATTATAAACAAATAAATAGGCCTAATATTAAATTGCCTACTTTTCACCAACGAATAACAACACATT
Organism: Squalius cephalus; assembly: GCF_949319135.1. Classification (NCBI taxonomy): domain Eukaryota; kingdom Metazoa; phylum Chordata; class Actinopteri; order Cypriniformes; family Leuciscidae; genus Squalius; species Squalius cephalus. The sequence goes on along the minus strand of NC_137141.1, from coordinate 23,463,121 downwards.
GGCCGCTATTTATATTTAGACTTTAACATTTATTATTTAAAAACTATCGTTTGAAATGAATAGGCCTATCACACAAAGAGAAATCAACTTAACTGTTTGACTCGTGAACTGAAAAGTCATTATTTCTTTTTTTCTTCACCGTCTGGTTTCATGTTTGCTGCTCAACACGGAATCGGGGAAAATATTTGCGTGTTTTGTCTGACAGGATCAAATAATTCAGACGTGCGAAACTATTTGTTTTCCTTTTGGTGAAATTGTCTGTGCCAACGCAGCCAGGATGAAGAAAAACGGAGTTACTACGGCAACAATCCTTTCAGGATATATCTCTGTCTCTCCTTTTTTTCCTTCTTTTTTTTTTTTTTTTTTTTTTAATATGCAATTCCAGAACATATGGTTACTCACTGTCAAAGCTGTGATTCTTCATTTGCATACTAACTATTTTCCGAGTACACATTCCCTAGAAAACATGTGCAACTCCAGCAGATACATCGTATATGGGAGAAAAAAAGACAAATGTGTTAATAAGAAATCTTTTAAGGCATAATTTAATATATTTATTGCCGTTATATTACTTGATTACTGTCGCTTCTTGTTCTAGAAAACGCAGAGATATTAAATAGCTGTTTTAGCGCACTGTTAAGCCTTTCTTACTTTTTTTATTCTTGAGAAATTAATGCAATTAGGCTAATGGCGCGTGGTTAAAAGTTCTTGTAGGCTAGTTGTTTATTTTAAAGACAGCAATTCAATCTCTTCCGATTGTGGACATTCTGTTGAAAGATTTAAAGACTTAATATTCGTTTAATGTAATAGGCTACTCGCGTAAATTAATTTTCATTATCATTTTTTTTTTTAGCTTAATGACAGGCTTGAACTGCACTGTTAGATCAAAAGAATTTTTTAAATTATGCTATTTATAAATAATCTTGCCCATATAATTTTCTTACATTGTTTGATTTTACTTTTTTATATATTGTTGATGTAATTTATGCTTCACAATTAGTCGAATTTCTTGTTTTTTAATTATTATTTTTAATACAATTTAACAGTATTCAGTAGCATACATTTTGCTTTGGTTGTGTAACACCTGCACTATTGGCTCTATTCTCCATCTATTGTGGGGAGGAGTTTGGATGAGAAAGAGAAAAAACAGACTCAAATGATGCGTAACTCGATAGACAGCCCATCTGTAAGATTCTTCCCTTTCTTTCAGTCGCTACACGAGCTCGTCATCTCTTGTCCAGGAATAGGCTTCTGCTGGTGGGGTTGTGTAAATGATTCATAAACGCCGACTGCTGTTTCAGAATGGGATATTTTCTAATTAAACAGGAAAAAGTTAGAAAAAACACATTTTGCGTTTTCTTGACAAAATACATTTTGAGACGAGTTGATACCCTATAGGCCTATGTAGACTAGCTATATCCCACGCAGGATGGGGGAAACTAGAAATTAGTGGGAGAGCCTGTAGGCTATAGGATAACAGACAAATGTCGCTCAAAATAAGACTATTTAATGTTTACATTAGCCTACATGTATAACCAAACGTTTCTGTTCATAAATCTTAACAGAAAAAAACACACAAATGAATTAAAAAAAAAAAAAAATCCGTGTAGACCTCATTTAATTCATAATGGACTTTTAAAAACTGCCATATTTAATTTTTCGCGACCAGTTTTTTCAAGAGATAGCTAATAATTTTAACTTTGCTGACGATGATTAATGACAACAACAACAAAAACTCACCGTGTTGTTGAAAATCATGACATTTAAAATAGTCTACGGCTCGTCCCCTCACGGCCTCTTTTTCAAACGCGAATAAATAAATAAATAGGCTATATATGGCGTCTATCACGACTAAAGTCTTTTTAAAATCACCCTCAAACTTTCCGTACTTAGGCAATAAAACATTTGTTGAATAGCCTATGCCATGACAAATCCAGTTCATTCCTTGATTTGAGTTGTTTTTACTATTCTTACTATTGTTTTCAACGGTCTGTCCATCTAGTAAAATGTTGTATTGAGAGAGGTGTGTACTGTCCCACCGAGCCAACTTTTTTAGGCTTTCATGCTGCATAAGCATACAGCGCCATCTGTCGATTAGGAAGCACCTTTCCTGTGGGCAAATAACTCCTACTTGATTTGAAGATGATGCAGCAGCCTGCCAAAAACACTAGAACACAGTATATGATCTTTTTTAAGCACTATGGCTTTATCACTCACCTTTGGCCAGTTATCGTCCAAACTACCATTCTGTGACTTGCTCTCATTCCAACCCCATAATTATTAATTATTCTAGTTAACATTTAATCAGCCTTTTGGACAGAACAGCTGATGAGTACATTAGTGTTGCACTTCACTTAAACGGGGAACACTGAAAGAAACACACTGAAAATCTGTCATGAGCACATAATGCTTTATGCATACACAACCAGCTGCACTTTATTATCCCAACATATCCGAAGAAAGCAAAAGGAAAAACATCTCCAGTCCACAGGCAGTGTTGCTTTGCTCTTACACTTGCACAGAACACTAACATAACCAACCTCCAAAGTACCCCCCCCCCCACCACCGCACACACACACACACACACACACACACACACACACACACACACACACACACACACACACACACACACACACACACACACACACACACACACACACACACACACACACACACACACACACACACACACACACACACACACACACAAGCACATAAACACAAAACCACATAGCAGAATAATTTAATATTAATAAGTTAATAAAGGCTTTATAGGTTCATTTTATACTTCATTATTTTGTGAATTATACAAACAAATACTGTTGATAGTTTTTTTTTTCAACTGTGTCGTGCCAGTTAAAGGCAAAATAATAATAATAAATAATTTTATTCTCAGGTTAAGAACAAGATTTTTGATCGTAGTACTTTATGTGCAGTTGTTTTGTTGTTGTAGTGATGTGTTATTATATATTTGGGTATGATTTTTTTTGTCTATGTAATGTATGGCTAGGTTGGCTTTTGTGGTTTAGGCACTGTGTGTTTAATGAAATTTGTGCTTGATCTGTAGTGTACTGTTAAATGAAATTGTGCAGTACTTCTGTTAGGAATTGTCAAGTCATTTACTGTTGACTTGAAGTGTTGATTTCGCAGTATAGAATTGGCTTGAGTTCCGTTGTTGTGCCCTTAAAGGGGTAGGCAGCAATTTACAGAACACTGACTCTGTCGCTGAGCAGGCCCATCACAAGCTCGTCAGACTCCGCCTCTTCACGGACATCGGCGTGAGGGTTGATTAAGTGGGCTGGGTACTGAAGACCATTTTGTTCTGCAAAATGCTCCCAGCGCAAATCATCGCTTTCGTGGGTGATATATCGCTCCTGCATTTTACACTCCAGAGTCCGCAGGTCCAGCCACATTTGGTAGTCCTGACATAAAGATATATATTTTTAGGGATCAAAAACGTTCCACACTGCTAAAAAATAGGGAAAATAAAGAAATGATAATCCTTGTGAAAAAACGACTGCAGCTAATAAAACATTAATGAAATAAAAGGTCACTTTTTAGAGTACAATTTCATTACTGTTTAACTCACTTAAATACATTTTTTTAAAACGTGCACTTTATAATAATGTCAAATTAAATTTTTTTTTTTTTTTTGTACTAAAGCACAGGTACTTGATTATAATTTTAACTGTAGTGTGTTATTCATTATTACATTTAAAGTCAACATATCTGAAATGTACTAAATTGCAACTTCTCCATTATAATTATATTTCTATGCATTACATTCAAGTTTTAATAGAAATGTTATTAGTATATTTAATTTGACCATAAATGCTTGACAGCACATTCGCTAGTGCACTTTAATCAAATTTAGAAGACAATTCAAGTAATTAAGAAATTACATATATACTACTGAAGTAGGTCAAAAAGCACTCTAAAGTTCAGCTAATTGCATTTAATATTAATTGAAACTATCATGCACATTAAATTTAAATTTACATTATTAACATTAACAAATTATCATTTTGGACATTAACTGCAATTGCAATTAATGTCTGAAAACATTACATTCAGTTTGCTATTGTATATTTCTTTATATATTTAATGTCTTAGGTTCATTTTAACATGTAAAAATTACTAATTAAATGGAGTGGAAATGAGATATATATTAACATGATGAAAAAAAATGCATGCACTTGAACAATAACAGTATATATCTTTCTGATTATAAATAGATGTTGTAAACTTCTTTTGCAAGTTCCCTACTATGTGCGAATATCTATCACATGCTCATCTATGCATGTAAGAACTGATTACGACTCAATTAATCATTGGCACTGGAAGGGTTATTATCGCCTTGTTAAGATGTTAATATTCTCTATATGGGGTAACTCCACTCCTATTTCAGTTGCCTAATGTGTCTGAGAGGGGAAAAACAGAAAGTTTTTTTGTGTGTATATCATTTTTTTTTTTTTTTTTACACAGGGCATATCAAAGTCATTATCTACTAACCTGTAACCAGGGATGGCTGAGAGACTTGTCCACGCTGTAGCGCTTCCTCATTTTGACTTGCAGCAGGTTATTAATGAGGTCAATTGCTGTAACAACAAAACAGGTTGTCAGTGACCAGGCTTTGGTGGAAAACCTGAAGGATTTTGTGTCCAGAGGGATAATGAGCAAAACCAACATCACGTTAACATTATTTCAGGGGTCACAAATTTCCGAGACACTCCAAAGTTTCTTAACCTTGAGGCCTCTGCGCTTTAGTCTGAGGGATCGTTTGGCATTATACACATGAATGGGTCGTAACAAAAATTGAGCACGCTCACACCAGTCTCTTTCTTTAACCCTTGCCCTCTCTTCTCTTCATCTTTTCTTTCCCCCTTCTTTCTGTTCCAACTCTCTCTCTTACACATTTAGACAGTTTACCATCAGCTTGGAAGCAGGGTAGTCACGCAAAGTTACTACACATTAATTTAAAAAACAACAATTGATAGATTTAATACATTATGAAAATGATCTATATTTAAATGATTTATTATATTATAATTAGGGCTGTCAAACGATTAATCGCGATTAATCGCATCCAAAATAAAAGTTTGTTTTTACATAATATATGTGTGTGTACGGTGTATAATTATTTTCTATATATAAATACACACACATGCATGTATATATTTAAGAAATATTTGCATGTATATACTGTGTATATATATATTTATATTATATATAATTTATATTATATATAAATATTTTATATATAAATAACACATTTTTCTTAAATATATATGCATGTGTGTGTATTTATATATAGAAAATAATTATACTCCATACACACACATATATTATGTAAACACAAACTTTTATTTTGGATGCGATTAATCGCGATTAATCGTTTGACAGCCCTAATTATAATTTAAAAAAAAAAAATATATATATATATATATATATATATATTGAAAATTACAGAGAAAATGTACATGCTGTAAATCCATTGCAGTAAAACCAAATCTAACTTCTAATTTGTTCTGTAATTTCTCCCTTTGTTTTGCAACTTGTTTTATAAAGCGTTTTTGAGATGCTCTTTGTTATGCCACTTAATTATTTTCACTTCACAGTAAACAGGAACAAATTCAATTAAAACAGTTAAAAAACAGAACGTGATTGTTAAAATGGCCATACTTGATACCAGCCAAACTATATAAATAAATAAAAGTCTTTGTGAATAATTTGTTCCAATTGCCAGAGTTCTTAAGTAAGTAAAGTGTGGTCTCTGGTTCTCTTGCTATTTTAATGAGGAAGAAAGAGGGCATTAGTAAATAAACAGGGTCAAAGGTGAGGGCATCAAAAATCTAGTTAAGGTAATGAGATGAAGGTCAATTCTATTCATACAGATTTTGCACAGATTGCATATGACTTAAACGTAAATATTACCTATTCAAGACCTCAACTCTCTGTTTTTTTTCTCTGGTCTTTACTCTGAATTAATCCTGACCATATCTACCTAGATCATAAACCATGAGCCATGTAGGTGAGTTGAGGTCATCTATGCGTACAGTCAATTAGAACAACAGGAGCTTCAACAGGAACATAGTTTAACATCTGGGCGAATATCAGTAGCAGGCTGACTAGAAATAGCAGTTCATATTTGTACATTAGCAGGGATATTAGCTAATGGAAGTTAATTCACAATAACTATCCAAATAAGGTTCTTCGCATGTGAGATGGGATTCGAGAAAATAGCTCTGTGACTGGATTACCGCTTACATTTTTAAGGATTAACACACACATAACGGACTCTAAATCGCTTCCAGCTTAGAGAGGTTAATACAGCTAGCTTCTGACTTGTTTTAAATGGTTATCTCAGTATTTCAAAACCTTTCTAAATCTCTGTACTGCTTAATCTAATTTGGCGACTTTCTTCTGTGGAACACAAACTAAGATTTTTGGATTTTTTAAAACAGTTTTTGTCTATACAATGAAAGTCAACAGGGTCCAGAACAGCATCTCACCCTTTCATTGTTTTGACCAAAAAATGTTTTATTTTCGAATATATTCTTTTGTTTTCCTCACGGAGTAAATGATGACCGAATTGAAATTTTCGGGTGAACTATCCCTTTAAACTTTACTTTCATTGATGGTTTTGTTCCAAAGTTCACCCCAAAACTTACCCTCTGGGGTCACTGTTTTCCAGGGGTTGGGTGGGTACATGAAAGCAGCATTCTGGATTTGATCGTGAATGTCTTCATCCTCATTAAAGGGGAACGTTCCACTGAGACTGACGTAGACGATAACACCCACGGACCACATGTCCAGCGAGCGGTTGTAGCCCTTGTTCCGAAGCACCTCCGGGGCGAGGTACGCCGGGGTGCCTACCACCGAACGCCTAAAAGACTTCTCACCAATAATACGTGCAAAGCCGAAATCACACAGCTTCACCTGCAAGACAAACCAAGGAATAATGAGCTTTACAATAAGCAGACACCAGGAGGAACTGGCTATTTTACTCGACTAGGACTGAGATGCACAAAAGACCAAAAAAATAACATCCTTTTGTTCTGGAGCTAGCTTTTAACACCACAGACGTCGTAATGATCAGTTGTCACGGTTTGAACGAAAGTCAAGTGAAATTATCACCCAGTTGGATGTGGTTACAATGCATCTCCTGCTGATCTACACTTTCTACCTTTAAAACATTTGCTTAAGCACAGCAACAAGCGCCCCGAGGAAACAGGAACCGAGCTCAGATGTTGACAGCTCCAGTTCTGCTTCCACCTTTGCAAAATATTTGTAAATGACACGCAGTGATTTGTTTAGTATTCTTCCAAAATGTTTGCCTGCTCTCAAACAGTGAGTCATGTTTCTGCTTGAGAGCTTCCAGAGACAAGCTTGTGCAGTAGACAGAAGAAACAATGGGAGGATAATTTAGAAATCTTTCATTAGAATGTAGAGACACACACAACCCTGTGCCTCGAACACACCACGAGAACGCTATAATTACCATCTTTTATTCTTGCACATTTACAAAAACAGATCCATTTATGTTCATTTCGGTGTGGCCTCACTTCATTCAGATATTTCCTTTCTTTTTGTTGTCGCTTCTCGTTCTGTTCGGATTTTACTCACTTGTGGAAAAGAGTCAGCGGAGGCTAACAAAACATTCTCAGGTTTGAGATCACAGTGAACGATGTTTTTGAAGTGAAGGTGGCGGAGAGCGACGAGAATCTGGGAATAGAGCGGAACAGCATTGTAACTACAATACGGTGTGAAACAAAAGAAATTGTAAATGAAAAATGCAAACCTTTACAATTTTTTACTTCAAATATTTATATGGGATTGAGTGTATACAGACTGTTACATTGTGCGGTGCCTGTGAGATGTACCTGCGTAACGAGAAACTTGGTGATGCGTTCTGGCAGCCTTCCCTTCTCACTTGACAGTATCATCTCCAACATGTCGCCATGGAGCTTTTCCATGACAACAAAGACACGCTCTGGTGTCTCGAACATGCACTCGAGGTTGACAATGCCAGGATGGTGGAGGTTCTGCAGAAGACACATATGACATCTATATTTAATTATAAAATTACAAAATTGCCAATATTGTAATATAGATGTTTAATCTAAATAAATTTGTACAAATTTGGATTTAATATGATTTTAATAATAATTTTATGAATATGTTATATTCATTTGTTATTAGTAGTAGTAGTATTAAATGCACATTGCACATATTAAATACACACATTATATAAATAAATGTATACAGTATTTATATTGACTATTAACTAGTTGTTTATTAGCATGCATATTATTAGGATATTGGCTGTTTATTAGTACTTATAAAGAATATATTAATGCCTTATTCTGCATGACCATATTCTACATCCCTTAATCCTACCCAACACTAAAACCTAGCAACTACTTTACGAACTATTAATGAGCAGTAATTAGGAGCAGTAACGAGGCAAAAGTCGTAGTTAATACTATAGTTAGAATTAGACCCTAATCTAAAGTGTGGCCATACACACACACACACATACATACATACATACATACATACATACATACATACATACATACATACATATATATATATATATATATATATATATATATATATATATATATATATATATATATATATATATATATATATTTATACAGTGAGGAAAATAAGTATTTGAACACCCTGCTATTTTGCAAGTTCTCCCACTTGGAAATCATGGAGGGGTCTGAAATTGTCATCGTAGGTGCATGTCCACTGTGAGAGACATAATCTAAAAAAAAAAATCCAGAAATCACAATATATGATTTTTTAACTATTTATTTGTATGATACAGCTGCAAATAAGTATTTGAACACCTGTCTATCAGCTAGAATTCTGACCCTCAAAGACCTGTTAGTCTGCCTTTAAAATGTCCGCCTCCACTCCATTTATTATCCTAAATTAGATGCACCTGTTTGAGGTCGTTAGCTGCATAAAGACACCTGTCCACCCCATACAATCAGTAAGAATCCAACTACTAACATGGCCAAGACCAAAGAGCTGTCCAAAGACACTAGAGACAAAATTGTACACCTCCACAAGGCTGGAAAGGGCTACGGGGAAATTGCCAAGCAGCTTGGTGAAAAAAGGTCCACTGTTGGAGCAATCATTAGAAAATGGAAGAAGCTAAACATGACTGTCAATCTCCCTCGGACTGGGGCTCCATGCAAGATCTCACCTCGTGGGGTCTCAATGATCCTAAGAAAGGTGAGAAATCAGCCCAGAACTACACGGGAGGAGCTGGTCAATGACCTGAAAAGAGCTGGGACCACCGTTTCCAAAGTTACTGTTCGTAATACACTAAGACGTCATGGTTTGAAATCATGCATGGCACGGAAGGTTCCCCTGCTTAAACCAGCACATGTCAAGGCCCGTCTTAAGTTTGCCAATGACCATTTGGATGATCCAGAGGAGTCATGGGAGAAAGTCATGTGGTCAGATGAGACCAAAATAGAACTTTTTGGTCATAATTCCACTTAACGTGTTTGGAGGAAGAAGAATGATGAGTACCATCCCAAGAACACCATCCCTACTGTGAAGCATGGGGGTGGTAGCATCATGCTTTGGGGGTGTTTTTCTGCACATGGGACAGGGCGACTGCACTGTATTAAGGAGAGGATGACCAGGGCCATTTATTGCGAGATTTTGGGGAACAACCTCCTTCCCTCAGTTAGAGCATTGAAGATGGGTCGAGGCTGGGTCTTCCAACATGACAATGACCCGAAGCACACAGCCAGGATAACCAAGGAGTGGCTCTGTAAGAAGCATATCAAGGTTCTGGCGTGGCCTAGCCAGTCTCCAGACCTAAACCCAATAGAGAATCTTTGGAGGGAGCTCAAACTCCGTGTTTCTCAGCGACAGCCCAGAAACCTGACTGATCTAGAGAAGATCTGTGTGGAGGAGTGGGCCAAAATCCCTCCTGCAGTGTGTGCAAACCTGGTGAAAAACTACAGGAAACGTCTGACCTCTGTAATTGCAAACAAAGGCTACTGTACCAAATATTAACATTGATTTTCTCAGGTGTTCAAATACTTATTTGCAGCTGTATCATACAAATAAATAGTTAAAAAATCATACATTGTGATTTCTGGATTTTTTTTTTTTAGATTATGTCTCTCACAGTGGACATGCACCTACGATGACAATTTCAGACCCCTCCATGATTTCTAAGTGGGAGAACTTGCAAAATAGCAGGGTGTTCAAATACTTATTTTCCTCACTGTATATATATATATATATATAATATGCAAGCACGCATGCACACACACACACAGCAGTCTTTGTATTGTGTATTTTATTTCTGTGTTTACCTGAAGAATGGCAACTTCATTCCGCAGTTGACTTTCCTGTTTGGTGGGAAATCGCAGCTTATCTATGATCTTGATGGCAACATCTCTGCCCGTTTTCCTGTGTTTCCCTGCATTATATCAGAAAGGATGATGTGCATTTCTATCATTTATTTATAGGATGTGAAGTATGGCTTTATGTAAATGGCTATTTACTGTAAATATTCAAATAAAGTTTATCCACATTATACATTCATTGATCATTGAACTAGATTGTACCACATTTGTTCTGAAAATCTGTTTTGTATTTAAATACAGTAAAATATGCATTAAATATTCTCCTAGTATACAGATTCCAAAACATTTCCTCACTGGGTGCCCATGTCAAAGAACTCCCTGTAAATAGTCTGATACATTACCTCCATAGACAATGCCAAATTGCCCAGAGCCAAGTACTTCATCAGGGAAAATCTGATACACTGTGCTAATATCCTGTAAGAAAAACAGAAACAAAATGTAAACGTATGTGCCAAAATGGGCTGTTCCCAAAGCTCGGAAGCAATGCTTGATACATCAGATTTCTTTGGATCTACTATTTTTTTTGTACTGTAACAATGGCTGAATTCAAACCAGTAGCCTAAAGAGCTACAGTATTTCCACATCTCACTTGGACTCTGTTGGAAAGACTTGCGTAACCATGGCAACCCCATGGCCAAGCAGGTAATCAAAATAATCTCCAAGAGGCATTGTGTGTTTATATCACACTGGAACTCAAGGTTGCACTTATAGGCAAACCGACAAGAACGGTGAGCTCTTGCACACAGAAACAAAGCTTGAGAGAGAAAGAATATGAGATATTATATGTCTCCAAATATAAAAAAAGCATAAATGTTTACCACATTCTCCTGGATCTGGCAGTTGGATACAGAGATGCTAATGGAGACCTCTTCTGTTTGTGTGAGAAAAAAACAACAACAACATTATGTATCTCATGTATTGAATGCCATAGCCTCAGATTTACACCTTTACTAATTTATTCTACCTGAAAAAGAAACACTTGACAATAAATAATTCATTAAAATCATGACATTTAAAATACGGCTTGTCGCCTCACAGCCTTGTTTTTAAAATCATCTCAAAGAAAACTCGAAACAAATTAGAAATTAAACCTGCACGATACTGATGTGAGGGGGGGCCGTGTTTTTGTTAATTGAAATAAATAAAATATAAATATTCAATGAAAAAGTCAAACTTAAACGAAAATTAGAAATGATGATTTAGCAAATAACTGAAATCAAATAAGAACCAACATTACTACAACTGAATTAAAAATGAAATGAATTATATATATATATATATATATATATATATATATATATATATATATATATATATATATATATATATATATATATAACAAATAAATGACATAAAAAATTAACATAAAAATACTAAAAAATTTTACTAAAAATTAAAAGTGAAAATATACAAATAAAATCAAATTCAAAATATTAATGAATACTATAATACTATATAAATAATACTAAAATAACACTGGGAGAGGCAAGCACACTTTTCATTGTTAGAATACAATATATCGCTGCAAGTATTTAATTTTTGTGTAAAAAAAAAAACTACATTCAAGGTGCTCATTTTGCTGTATAATGCCATAAATGCCATAAAATAGTCAATTATCCTGAATGTCTGGATGTGATTTTATAGAAATCTTTTCCACAAAAAAAAAAAAAAGCCAGTGTCCAGATAGTATGTATTATGTTCATGAAAATACTGCCAGTGGACATTTTACTATCCCATGAGGCCATGAGAGAGGAGTTGTCATATTTTCAAATAGCTGAAAATTGCAGCGCAATTAATATTGCATGTCTCATGGCAATGCCAATATGCCATATGTAGTATGCATGGATTGTATTCATACTACACTCCTGCATTCTTATAGAATGTATTTTAATAATGAGCAAGAAGGTATTTTTCAAATGCACTACGACCTCGTACACAAATTTGGACACAGCTATAGTTGCCCTGCAGTTTTCTGGCAGAGGCAAAGTGTAAAATTTTACAAAGCCTAGAAAACTAGAAAGGGAATATTACAACTGCACTGCATTTCTGTATTCGTAGCGTTTTCCCCCTTGAGGACAAGCCCTTAAATGTTTCACCATGAAGTTCATACTGTGGTAGCTGTGATGGCCGACGTGAGATATGCCCTTGGCGATGACAGGCATAAGTGCATGCTGGATGGCCATCTCCCACATGCGGGCCACGTCCTGTCCCACGCCGCTAACAAGCACACTGCTTCCGTAGCCCGACGTAGCCAGGTTCTCTCCTACATAGTACACTAGAGTTGTTGTGGCAATCTCAAAGCAATGTGGGTTGGCACCCTCAGGGAGAAGGTTGAATGTTTTCGCTGGTTCCAGAGACAGCACCTCAGATAGAGGAATTTCCTGTTGAAGAGAGTCAAGACGTCTATCTGAAAGCTGAAACCTCAATGATATTGCAGAGACATGCCTGTGGATCTGATGTGTGCAGTGATCCATGAAACCTATCAAGACAAACTATCAATGTTCTCTAAAGAAATTATGAAAGCCCTCAAGATACTTCCTAGATTATTTTGTTAATGTGAGTTTCAAGTGTCAAACTTTATTTTTTGACCTAATAGTTGAAGTCACCTTATAGTATTTGCTCCCAGTGTCATTCTGGAACAGGGTAATGCACTTGCTGTCTAGTCGCCAGTAATGTCTCTTACGCTAGTGTGAAAAAACAAAACAACAGATACTAGAAATGATCAGGTACAGAATGGAAAGTTCACTTGGTAATTCACACATGAATTCATAAGGTGTATAATGGAAACCCAGAGCACTTACCAATGTGTCTTTGCTGGTGAAATGTACAAGCCAGCCTTCTTTCATAACACTGCTGCTTTTCCTCTTGGTGTGTTTGACAGACTGAACTACCCGCATAAGTGGGATGTTGTTGCTGGTGGAAGGGCTTACAAACACAGTGACATGTCAAAACCTTCTAGAAAATGTCAATTGCAGGTCATGATGCATAGCATTCAAATACCTTTGCTGTTTAGTTACTATTTTTATTTTCTACTTGACCTCAAAGAAACAACGACAACAACAATATGTTTTAACTCAAATTGTTACCCAGAACACAACAAGACTACTCGTAAGTTCAGTTTTTCCTGTTTTCCTGTTTGAGAATGTATTTTATGCATTTGTCCTTAATATTAGGTACTTTTATTTTATAAAACCTTTGTTATACTGTAATAGTTACCCTACCGTTTAAAAAAAAATAAGAAATTAATACTTTTATTCAGCAAGGATGCATTACATTAGTTTTTTTTTTTACTTTCAATTCATCAAACAATGCTGAATGTATCACAGTTTCCACATAAATATTAAGCAATGCAACTGTTTTCAATATTAATGATAAGAAATGATATTAGATGCATTAGAATGGTTTCTGAAAGATCATGTGACACTGAAGACTGAAAGAATGGCGGCTGAAAATTCAGTTTTACGATCACAGGAATATATTTCATTTTAAAATATATTAAATAGAAAACAATTTTACAGTATTTTTTATCAAATAAATGCAGCCTTGGTGAGCATAAGAGCATCTTACCAACCCTAGACTTTTGAACGGTATTTGCAGTCATTTGTTAATTTATTTTTACAAGTTTTGGACAAAAGTCAACTATTTGTGGCGTTTGTTTTGTTTATAGGGCTTCTAGAGGTGTCGAGGAGCTACCTGATGATTCTGTTGGATTCATCTGGGTCTTGGTCTTGGAAATCTCCAAGCTCACAATGTCCAGCTTCCAAAAGAGCAGCGGAGTCTGCCACCAGAGACTCTTCCATGTCATCGTTAAGTGGACTATGTCTGTCCCCGTCATGGTCATCACAACCCTCCTCCATGACCACATCTGATTCAGCACCAGGACTTAACAGATCTATGAGCAATAAGAAGAAGGAGTGAACAGGAAAGTAAAGCATGGCAAGACAACGTAAGTCACTTGATGTATGTGTGTAAAAAAGCTGTCAGTTTAATACCACCAACGCTAGAAAGTGAACTTGAAAATGAGCAGTTTTGAATTTCCATTCAGAAAAGTACAGAGTAATAATATTATATTATAATATAAATAAGGGATATTACAATAGAGTCCCTTTTGCAGTTATATCATTTTTCTTTCGCATTTACATAAAATGTTGTGCTTACTATAAATTTGCAGAAAGAAATTCCTTCTTTTGTTTTTGCTCTGGTATTATAACTATAATATAAATTAAATGTAAGGTTTATCGGTTTCAGTGATGTAAACAAACAGGTTCAGTCTTACAACATTGCCCTGTTTTTTTCATCTGAGCACACTGTTATGTATTGAGTATGATGTTCACATAGCATTTAATGTTTAGTGAGATAAATATTGTTGTTTTTGTCATGAAAATGCAGTGTTGATCATTGATTGGCATGAAGACTAAAGTTAGACTTGCCTCCGTTTCTTGACACCTCTCCGAGGCAGTTGTTTGGCACTTTGGGTGCACATCTTTTATGGCAGTTAAATTTGCAATCTGTGACGGTGTGAGGGGAAAAAAGAGTAGAGAAGAATGACAGAGCGACAGAGAGAGGGAGAAAGAGTTAAAGGGGGGGAGTGAGGGAGAGAGTTTACTACCAATCTGGCACATAAACATATGAGTTCCTGTTGTGCCGGTGGCTGACAGGCTGAGACCTCGCACATTGAACACATGAACATTAAAGCTGTTTGTAACAGCCCAGCCAACTGCACTCTTTACCGCTTGGCACATGGCATATATTCCCTTTACACAAACACATCGTATATAAAAGCAGCTGTTGTGTCACTGTATATTTATGTTCTGTTCTAGATGACACAAAAGGATCAACAAATTCTATGATCTGTTAAACTGTACGGTGTTATCAGAATGTAGGATCTGTAAAGCAAGCATAAATACATTAAATATTGGCGCCTAATAGACTAAGGATAGGCTATGTTTGGAATACTACACCTACTATTTTTGCAACATGTATTATGTACTACTGTGCCATATGCAAATTTTAATTATGCATGGAATGCTAAATTTTATTGACTACGTTTGCCAGAATGGCAAACACAACCATAGCGCACCCTTTTAACATCTCTATTGCTATTGACTATTTAATAGTATTGCCAAAGTTTAGAATTTATTTTTACGCTAAACTGGATTCAAATAAACTGAATTTATTTCCAGCATGCACTAAATTAAACATTCAACATGAAGTATTTTTGTATGCCGGAAATAGTAAGTTGTATGCTAATATGCTATTTTTAATTAGGCCAATATTTGCATAATAATACTGTTTCATATTTTATGTTGAAAAAATACTATGCACTAAATGAAACATTCAACATGAAGTATTTTATATGGCAGAAATAGTAAGTTTTATGCTATTTCAAATTAAGCTAGAGCTTCACAATTAATTGTTAAAAGAACGCGATCTCGATTCAAACACCCATGCGATCTTATTCCTAAATGACAACGATTCGGCTATGTCTATTAAACCTTTGACGAGTATGATCATAGCGATTCAAATCTGTGTGCCAGAGAACAGCTGACATGTTGCAGTATGAAGCAGTATTCAACCTCAAAAGTATTATTATTTCTGTGTTACAATAATTCAAATTATCACAGAAATACTGGGATTAAAGTTTTGAGTTGGGATATAAACACTGATGTCTACGGTAGTGATCCAAAGTAACTTGACGCTTCAAATAAGGATTATATGATAGGATAGAATATGGGATCATCATTAAACCAGTAGGTGGCGACAAGTGACTGTTAAAAACTGTATTTGTCATTGAATAATTCAAGAGATTCGTTCAGTTTTGTTCAACATTTTGTCAGAACCTCTAGTAAATTACATGTTTTGTTGTTGTTGTTTGTTTAGTGGTTTATTTAGTGGGAGAATCATGATCTCTATTTTAAACAAACAAAAAAAATTGATTCTCAATTTATCCAGAATCGTCCAGGTCTAAATTCAACCAGCATTTGCATAGTCAAATTGTTTCATATTATAGTTTAAAAAAAAAGAAAAATAGTAGTTAGTATACAGTATATTTTGTGCTGTATACAGTTAGCTAGTATTCCATTTTGAACACAGCCCTATACTGAGCTTCATTATCTGTCTAATGCAATGCAAAACGTCATATCTGCTGGAGATATTAAAGTGAATATTATATTAAACACATTTGTGTTCTTGTTGTAATTTGTGTAATTAGTTTTATGGATTTTGTGAATAAACTGCAATGTTAATTTGAGAAAGTAATGAGTCACAGCAATTAGTGACCATTATCCAATGTAAGCTCAGATGAGTTAATAAAATTTTGATTACAAAGAATTCAAATTACATGGAAACATCTGGATCAGAGGGGATTTAGTCGAGGCACATTAATATGCAAAGCAATAAGACACTAAAACAATTACTGTATGACAATAAAGACAATAATTTCACAGCCGTAGCTTAAAAATGCTCCTACCTTTGCACTGTAGACCCTGACGGAAGAGGCCCTTGAGGAGCTTCTTGCAGTGCTGGCAAACGGTGGGGCGTGTGTATGAATGGATGACTAATGTGTGTGGCACCTTCACTTTAGACAGCAGGATCTTGTCTAACTCTATTGGCCGACCTATATAGGACTGAGAGTTGGAGCGGCCTCTTCCAGGAAAGATGTCTGATGGTGTTTTTTGCTGTGGACAAATAATATAGATTGTAATGAAGAAATGCTATGTAAGAAATATAGGACATCCGCACAACACAAGGGCTATATGTCACCGGTTCGACTGTGATCTCGGTACATCAGTATTTTTCATAAATGTCAGGTCAGGGTAAGTGTCACACTTATATTGGGGCAAGTTGTCACATTGTGAATTTGTATGTTATGAAGGTAACACTTTAGTTTAGGGTCCAATTCTCACTATTAACTAGTTGCTTATTTGCATGCATATTACTAGAATACTGGCTGTTTATTATTACTTATAAAGCACATATTAATGCCTTATTCTGCATGACCATATCCTACATCCCTTAATTCTACCCAACACCTAAACTTAACAACTAAAAGTCATAGTTATTAGTGAGAATTGGACCCTAAACTAAAGTGTGACCGCAATGAATTATATAATTATTTACATTTTTGTTCATCAAACAAATTGTTTGATATTTTTGTGCAGTACCTTTTACATTTTTGCAAACAGTTTTAGGCTTTAGAATTGTTTTACTGTGTGCATTTTGCTGAAAAGCGTATAATACAGTATAACAGTAGCAGCTTCCACTGTGACAACTTACCCCCATATAACATGTCAATTGGGGCATGTTGTCACAAAAAACAACGGTATCTTTTTTTCTTGGGCAATATTTAAATGTTTAACAGATTTTAGCCAATATTTTAAGTTATGTATTCATACAGAAATTAACTTCCAAAAATAAACCATGTAGAAAATTGTCAAAAAAATTTTTTTTTAGATCAAACCTATGACTGCTTTTTAGTGATATATCATGCAAAGGTTAAATAACAAAGGTAAATAAAAAGCATTACTTTGTCACACAGGTTCTCTGGTATTATTAACACGAGCCAAGTCAGCACCACCCCGCTCTCGATTAGGTGAACAAAAACACGAAGGCCCTACGAGGTTCATGCTGAGGGAGATTGTTGTATATGCTGAGCTTTGATGAATTTGCATCAACTCAGAACAACAACTTTCTCATCAAGCTGATCTTTAATGTGCTGCTGATTGGCAAAGAGGCAGATGTCTTACCACCTGTTGTGAATAGATCTGACATCACGCAGGTGTGCATAATCAACTATTCAATGTGCTCTAAAGAAAGAAAATGATCAATAGCTTCCTGTTGCCATGTTGTACACTTCAACAAAGGCCTTAAGAAGATGCATGTGAAAGGTAAGGTAATCGTACAGATGCAGATCATTTGCTGTAACCTGTCTTAGGTGTAGGGAACAGATTAGAGAGCAGCTAACAGATGTTTGATTCTGCCGTCAACAGCCGATTAACAGTTTTCTTCAAACAAACTACATGTGTACCACAACATTTATGTTGTCAGGTTAAAATGTCTTAACCTCTTAGAGAAAAGAATGACATGTCTTGCTCACTAAATTTTAAAGGAGTAAACACTCAGAACTCAGGTTCACTGTAAATGGGGCAGCAAAAGATAATTAGACAGATAAATATAAAAACTGAATATATTTTTTAATATATATGTATATAAAACACTTTTTTTCAGCAAGGATGCATTTAATAGAGCAACAGTGACGGTACAAACATTTATATTGTCAAAAGATTTCTTTTTCAAATAAATGCTGTTCTTTTTAACTTTCTGCTCATCAGAGAGTCCTAAAAAATGTATCATGGTTTCCACAAAAATATTAAGCAGCACAACCGTCTTCAACATTGATAGTAGTTAAGAAATGTTTCTTGAGTATCAAATCAGCTTAATATAATGATTTCTGAAGAATCATGTCACCCTGAAGACTGGAGTAAAGGTTGCTGAAAATTCAGCTTTGCTATCACAGAAATAAATTACATTTTAAAACAGATTCAAATAGAAATTAAATTTTTTAATAACATTTAATAATTATTTCACAATATTACTGTTTTTACTGTGTTTTTGATTAAATGAATGCAGCCTTGGTGAGCATAAAAGATTTTCTTTAGATTTTGTGGTAGTGTGTATGGTGTGTGTTTTATATATATATATATATATATATATATATATATATATATATATATATATATATATAATGCATGTGTGTGTATTTATATATAGAAAATAATTATACACCGTACACACACATGTATTATGTAAAAACAAACTTTTATTTTGGATGCGATTAATCGTGATTAATCGTTTGACAGCCCTAAAAAAAAAAAAAAAAAAATTATATATATATATATATATATATATATATATAAAAAAAATATATATATATATATATATATATATATATATATAATAGTATAGTCAAAAATATTCAAACAGTAAATATTAATAGTAGATGCTTTTCTCTATCACCCCTTTATCAAACAGATTTAATTTTTTTCATGTTGCATTAAAACAGGGGGTGTATGACAGACACAATATCACAAGGAGGTTAGTCAAAGCTGAATTAGTTAGTGCCTACCTCCATGCTAGGACTGACAGGAGACTGGGCAGGAATGAAAGGATGTGTGGGGAGAGGTAGAGAGAGACAGACAGAGATTGAGTAGTGTTAATAAACAGGACACACATGCAGTGGTAGCATAGGGTCAACAAACGGGCCAAATCTATGATCTATATCAATAACATCGGAGATTATTAGGGAAAAACCTGTTGTATTTATAAGATTCATATGGTCTGTATTTTATATTTGGACACTTATATTTGAGTATTCTATATTTTGTGACTAAGGGAGGGAACATCTGATATAATGTGCTGTGGATCTGATTTTGACATCAAACTCACCAGTAAAGCTTCATCAGAGGTGCTGGGAGACCGTTCAGCAGACACAGAGCGAGTGTTGGTCAGGCCGGTGAGGGACACGTTAGATAGTCGACGTTTACGGATGCCACTGCAGTTGTTTGGGATTTTAAAGGCACACCGTTTGTGGTAGTTCAGCCCACAGCCTAACACAAAGATAGTGACAAAAGATGATCACACTGTGGTCTGTTTCTCCCTCTAATGTAATGCTGACACAAGTTTAGTGGAATGTTTAGACATTTACCTTCACACTTAAGCCCTTGCCTCACTAAACCCCACAGCATCTCTCCACAGTGATCACAGAACGCTGGAGCTCGATATGAGTGAACGAACAGAGCGTGAGGTCTGATCTGAAAATCCTCCACAGTAGCTGAAGCTGAAAGTTTAAAATAAAAAAATTAACAGCAAAATGCAAATTTCATACATAATTGGTTTTACATTTTCATTAGATTTTTTTGTGTCCCCAAAAATAATTTTGTGTCCACCCGTTAGTATTTTGTAATATCCCTTTAAAAAAGCCAGGTTCCGTAATGACATCATCCTCCAGGAAGTGACATCACTTCATCACATTAATAGTGGATTTGATTAATTCTGTGACGTTTTGTTCAGCTGGTTTGTCTCACTTTATTATCGTTAACTAAAACTAAAAGCATAAAAAGCACTACTTGAAATAAAAAAAAATTTCAAAATGTAAAAGTTGCCAAGGCAATATTTCTATAAACATAAAAATAATCATCATCAAAATGACTAAAACTTTAAAAGTAAAACGAATTCAAATTATATTAATGGATTCTAATTTAAAATATTAACAAAAACTATACTAAAATATTACAAAAATGATACTAAAATAACAACCTGTATATAAAATTACACAAAAGCAAAAGATGGTTAAATATACTGTATTAAAAGTGACTTAAGATTAAAATAGGTTGACATTCTCATAAATTCTAACTTTAGCTCTTTATTTTCACCCTGTAAGGCACACAGCTAATAAGCAAATAACCAAGCTGTAATTAATAAAGTGCCTGAGCTTGACCACAGCATATTTCTGTGCTGTAGACTTTCATTAAAATATGTCCTTAAATTACAACACAGGCTTTTAAAGGGTACTGAATAGCATGAATGGCCCCTGTGCCTTGCTCAAGAGCACAGTAATATTATTTAAAACTTTACCCCCAAAAATTATTTATGTCACTTTACCCCCAACAGCAAGCTTTTACCCCAAATACTATCCTTTCAGTTATTTCAACATTTACTATATACATGATTGACATTCAACCAAAGTGAAAATCATGAGTCTTTTGTCTGTAAATATGGGATAGTTTCAGGTATTCTCATTAGCTGCGTAAATCGGCAACATTTGAAGATCAATGATTCTCTTCACTTCAACAACCGCAATTGCACATCACAATTACGAAATTAAAATTGATTTGATCTTTTTCATTATGCTCCGCTAACATTCCTAATACTTGCAATTAAGATGATTTGTGCATTTTATTTGAAGTGGCTTTGATAAAACTGTATCTGCTAAAAACATCTATGTAAATCCTTGGTAATTCATTAAAGAATATGCAATACCTGATGAGAGACTTCAAGTTTTGACAACCTTAAACTCCGAGACATCTGTTATTTGTGTGTAATTGTGGTTGTTCAAGTGAAGTGAGTCATAGATCATCCCAAGTACTTACATTTCAATTTACATCTTAAAATCATAATTAAAGTTGTTTTCCCATAACAACTGACATAAATAACCACATTTTTTGTTTGCATTATTTGGACTTTCGACTTCATGAGGGAATTTGCTTCGCTCTTAATCCCAGCAGCACTGAGTAAACATGTCATGATTAAAAAGGCAAACAAATGTTGCAGAGGGAGTTATATCTTTATTTTATGAACCATCCTCTTTCGAGCTCCCACAAGGCATGTGTATCTTTGGGGTGCAGATGGAAGAGAGGGTGGGCCAAATCCAATCTATCAATGGCCAGTCTGGCATGCTCTGGCCGTCTCCACAAAACTGCCACAAGGCCTGGGCAGCAGGCTCTCTGGCCTTGCCGAATTCTAATCAGATGGGCAGACTGTGTGTCTGTCAGGGTTAATGGGCTAGAGATGGTGGTCCCTTTAGAGGGGGTCGTGGTCAAGCACTAATTAATTGAGGATCCAGTTTGGTTGAGCTTTAAAATACGACAAAGAAGCTGATTCAGAGCCACATGACATCTTTGTAACAGATATTTTCACTTTAAAGCATGAACTCGAAAAATAATTACTCACTCGAAAAACCTATGCACCACAGCATAATCTTACAGAACAGAGCAAAATCCAGAGATATGACAATTTTTAATTGCCATCCAAACTCTTCCAAACAAATCCAGCTTTATTTATATTTGCAAATTGTACTATGAAAGGGAAGCTTTTGGGGTGGTTGGAGTGTTTTGATTGGCTCTTGTTGGCTGCATGTTGACAGGACCAATAGCGGCTGAGTGGCGAGCGCAGCGGGAGAACTGCCTGACTCGACGCATGCATGTTGCCTCCTCTCCAACATGGCTTCCCCTAGTACGCTCAAGTAGAATACAATCTGATTAGCCATTCTGCAGCTAAATTACCTCAATTCATTCAAATTATTGTTTTGCCTTTTGTTTAAAGGCCAAGATATGTTTGCAAGTTGAACTACCTGTAAACTGTCATTAAATGCTTCAGGGAAATGAGTATGATGCTGAAAAGGCATCCTGAGTTGACTTAATGCAAATACTTGTTTTTCCTGTCGTTTTTTCCCCCTTGCTTCTGGTGGAAATTGGACGTTTTCTGGCCCTACATACTCTGGGCTCTGATTCCTCTTTGAGACATTAAAGGCAACAAGAAATGTACAATGATTAGGAATCACTATCACTTTGGCACACTTAAGTTTATGCATACTTCTTAATCAATATACACGTACGGTTATTAATCCCACACATTCTGTCTAGCGCCTGTATTTTCATGCACTTTCTATGTTGCAATTATGTTGATCTAGGCACAGCCAAACATCCTGTCAGCGCGCTTCACTGGAGCCAACCCGTGGTTACTCTAAATTTATCCAGCAGAAAATAGACTTCAAGCAGACTTTTAAGAACCGCAACAGACTGGGTAGAGACCCAGCAGAGAAAGCATAGGTCATATTTTCATGAAATGCTGCTCTTTTTAATTACCGTAGTAGATATTGTCAAAGTGATAATCCGAGAGATCAGCATTTATTGGCCCGCTCGTTGCACCTTTTTTCAGATTCAGGCCAATTACAAAGCATACAATTTGTGCTTTGAAAACCATATGGTGAGCAAAATCAGGTTTTACTCTAATACAATTGAAGAATTAATTTGGGCTTTAGAGTGCTGTTTAATTAGTTAAGGAAAACTATGAGCTTGACCATTACATCCACCTAATTTTATGCACATTTTGGTATATTGCAGAAAAACGCTGGATGGAAATGCCAAGATGCGCATAAATTCAAAAAATGTGCATAAAAAAACTAGGGCTGTCAAAAGATTAATCGCGATTAATCGCATCCAAAATAAAAGTTTGTGTTTACATAATATATGTGTGTGTACTGTGTATAATTATTTTGTATATATAAATAAATACACACACATGCATGTATATATTTAAGAAATATTTGCATACATATACTGTATATATATTTATATAGTTTATATTATATATAAATATATATTTTTTTATATATAAATAACACATTTTTCTTAAATATATACATGCATGTGTGTGTATTTATATATACAAATTTAATTATACACAGTACACACACATATATTATTAAAAACAAACTTTTATTTTGGATGCGGTTAATCGCGATTAATCTTTTGACAGCCCTAAAAAAAACGTATGCGTTCAATTGAGTCGGATCCATTTTTTTTTATTCGACAAGAAAACATGTACATAAACTACGATGGCAACCCATTTACCGAATAAATTCCTCGATTCGCATCAAAAAAAAAAGTCATGTGACTTTGCCATGACTGGACTAACCAGCAGATCGATCTTGTTGCAGAGCATCTGAAATGCTGTTTTTGTCATTCTGAAATGCCTGAAGTCTGTCAAAGTGGTTTGGTATCATTAGCTGCCAGAACTGTCTTACAGCAGGCATGCAGAAACAAGATAACATATTGTATTTCGTCTACACGCTCTGAGGTGCAAGTAATTTATTATATGCGAAAATTATATACAGTGGCTTCTCCTCCTGCAGCAACTTCCATTTTTCTTATTGATACTTAGCGCCAGTTTATCAGTATAAGTGACAATTTTGCTCTCTTCGGCTTACTGGATGGAAACGGTGCTTTACTCACAAATGTTTTATGCGATATTCCCATTTTGCGCACAAGTTAAATTCGCAACTTTGGATGGAAACATAGCTGTTGATTCACTAAGACGCAGTTTAATTTTGCGTCACACTGTAAAAAATTTGTAACCCTCCCAAATCAAAAATTTCAAGTGACCGATAACATCTAAATTTTTCAATTGGCCCAAGTGAAATTCTGTAAATTTCAATTGGCCCAAGTGAAAATCTGTAAATTTAATTTTATAATTTACAGAATTTCACTTGGGCCAATTGAAAAATTTAGATGTTATCGGTCACTTGAAATTTTTGATTTGGGAGGGTTACAAATTTTTTACAGTGCAGTAACTGGTGAAATTATAATAATCC
This sequence comes from Squalius cephalus, assembly GCF_949319135.1. Lineage (NCBI taxonomy): Eukaryota > Metazoa > Chordata > Actinopteri > Cypriniformes > Leuciscidae > Squalius > Squalius cephalus. The sequence continues at coordinate 23,438,557 of NC_137141.1, read as the reverse complement.
TCTGAGAATAGTGACGAGACAATCGCACAGGGTCCCTCTAGGGGTGTCATAATTAATAAACGTTGACCTTACTTTTGTGACAGTTATAAAACTCTTCTATGTTACTTTACAGTGAAAGCAGCTTTCAAGTGTGTCATTGAGAAGTGTTACTCCAGGCTCCCAAAGGCTCGTCTATGAGAATTTGTGCATCTGGGTGTGTTAATCACCTGATTCATCTTGTCACAGACACGCACTTGTACAGAGAAACACACCAGACCTGGTAGAGAGGCTGGGGGGGTGGAGGAGGTGTCAGTCCCTGCTTTATCTCGTCAGAATAGACTTCACTCAATTACCTGACATAGCACAGGGAGGAGAGGGGGAGGAAGGAAGGGAGGGGAAGGCCTGCCAAGTGTTTGGAGAAACACTTTAGCAGTGTCAAATGCGATACCTCCATCGCTTCCTCAGCAAAGCAACTCCGGTTTTCACACCGGGTAAGGCATCAAAACTTGGATGCGCATCAACTTTTCCAGAGTGGGAAATGGAAGGACTAAGAGACAAAAACAGTCAGAAATGGCACAGGAATCGCACTACAGTGTGTGGCAGACTGCAAAAACTTTGCCGGCGTTGCAACAAAGTCACAGTGTCTTGTCTAACTGATCTATAAATCAATGCGTTACACCACAAATAAGAAGACGATGGATGTACATATGTGTCTAGGGGCATGACTACATGCTGAGCAAAAACTATTGAACACGACACTTACCTGACAGGACGACTTCCACCAGGTCTCCCTCCATAATTTCAGCCGCGCACCTCACCAACTGCAGAATGTTCTCAGAGTTTGGATCATGACGGAAAAGAAGAATCTTTTCATACATCCCATAGAAGCCACATTCTGGGAACTGTGATGGAAGAAAAATGATGTCTGTCAGGTTTTTTTACTGAGTAAGGACTCCATTGAGTGGGTGGTGTGTAGTTTATGATGGTTAGCTTACATGAAATGCTTGTCTACTGATGCCAGACATATAATGCATCTAAAAGCCCTCCCCACACATTCAAATTGCAGACACCATTTCTCATACCTGAAGCTTTTCATTCAGTTATAAAAAAAAGTACCAGTACTCAGAAAACACATTATGATCGCTCATGGGACAAACCTTAATGACAAAAACCGATTTATAGCATTAAATGCTTTTGGTTTTTTTCTCTTTTTTGACTGCTCCTAAACAGTTTTACAAACAGCAGCCTCGCAATCAATCCAATGTCAAAAGAAGAGAGCAACATATTGACTGACCCATGTAGACCGCTGGGGAAATGGCTCACTAGCCTCATTCCCTATTGATCCCTGCTGGGTTGAGTTGCAGCAACACTGCAGAGAAGGCCTGCAGGTAATGGCAATTCAAACCTACACAATTCACAAAGGGTACTCGCATCTAAGCTACTTGGGTTTTATTATACCACAAACAAAGAGATCACAAATCAAAACTTCTCTAGCTGTCACTATGAACTTGTTTGAACTTTACATCTGCATTGATATTATTCTGTAAGTTCATTCATCCAGAATATGCTGGTATTGAACTCTGTGTTGAGTATCGGTTACTGAAATACCACACATAAAGACACGGGACGTAATGTAGTGTAACGACGCCCAGTTCCAGGAATGCACTAATATTTTGTTGGTAGTACCAGTCTGCAACAATTATAGTTAACACTAAGCTGTCAACACTTCGGAAAAAATAATAATTCGTCGTTACACTACATCCTTATGCATCGCTTTCTGCCAGGACTTTTTCGTGCTTTTCCCAAATCAATGAAGTGACGTCGACGTCCGGGTTAGCAGTAGCATGAGCCGTCAGGCAAGTGTTATTTAAATAAACTCCTGATGTACTTACAAACTATCCAATGCCTTGTTTTATGAGTACAGAACCTATTTGTACTACTGTAGAAGTTTGGTACCATTCTGGGCATTATTAGTGGGGTAATTTACGAGATACATCCTAGGTTCCATTAGCCAAGCCATCCGGCTGATATTTCAAAATAAGCTCTAACTTTAATAATGTTCGACCAAGGGAAAAAAAGGCTTCTGGGGGGGGTGTTTGGCTGGAGGTCATGGTGCAAAGGACCCTAGGTTGATTTTACTCCGAACCATCCCTTTAAGTTTATGCAACTGGTCCCAGCTCTTAAATTGCTCAATTTTGCTTTAGTCTTTATAGCAGCTGAGAGTATGTATGTGCCTGATATTCCTGTATGCATTTAAATGTACAAAAATTCAGGAAGCTGCTTCAAATGAGATTTCTAAAGAGGCATCTACAGAAAGCAAAGTATGGCAGCTGAATAGGAAGTGAACGAATGTGGAAAAAATCCAATTTCTAAATAGAGACACCGAGCAGCAATGACTAACATTGAGAAAGCAACTGTGGGATTATAAAGCGTCTCCATCCAAGATATCTGGATGCTAACAGACTGTGAAAGCATATGATGATTATCAGACTACAGGTTAACAGATTGAACACTAATCGTTCGCCTTGTTCCCAATCCAGTTGAATAGCCGTGTCACAATTCCAAATGTGCCATTTTATAGTAAGATCCTCTAAAGAACATTTGATCAGAGCTAATGCTTCTAGTGCACTGGTTTGGAGAAAATAGAGATGACTCTATCATTTTTTAGCAACCCGGCAGAGGAGCTCACCTCCGAACGCCCACACAAGATGTACACACTGCACCAAAACGCGCTGTTAGCATATCATACGGTTACAGAGTAAGGCGGTAGACTCGCCTTTTAAAAGCATACCACCGCAAGCACACATTCCAAACCAAAGCATGGAAATTAGATTCGAGCACCACACACAGACTCACACAACATTACAGCGTTTATTAGATTCAATTCGACACCACTTGCGGGACGGACTATCTGTTGTCCTTTTCCTTCTTTTCGTGGTTTAATTGTGCAGATTCCTACCCTTCTTGTCTTGCTCTAATGAGTGCTACACAATGAAGATACACAGAGGCAAGTGTGCTTTTGAGGTCACCATGACAGCAGCCTCACTGTAACAGTGTGGGTTGTCATGGCAGCGGACACCCAAGGCTCTTTCCTGATTGAGCACTATTCATTTGTTTGGCACAAATGGATGCACATATATCTGCTGCATGTCTGAGCCATCAAAGCCAAAGACACACCGATCCTTGTCATTAACCCCTTGGGAGATGTCTGGCTCCGATCGGTGGAATCCTCTGACAATAACTCTGTTATTGCCTCTAAGAGAGCTGCCCAGACCCCCTCGCTTGATGGTCTTTCATGACTGTCATTTTCTGCCATCTCTCTGTATGTGTTTTATAGATGACAGGCTAGCGCAGCGAGAAGAGCATCAATTTGGATGTTGTCTTCCCTTTAAACAACTGGTTGCTGAAGCTGGTTGTCAGGGTGGAGCGAGCACTTGTGTGTGTCGAAAAAGGCAGGTATGTTGGGGAAAAAAAGGGTAGGAGAAAGATGGACGAGCAGAGAGAAAGAGCAAGCGAGCACTCTGAAAGCTCGTAAGGAGTGAATCATCTGTTCTAACTGTCAACCCCCTCTCGCCTACGCCATACCAGGCTCAATGCCCTGCTCTTAACGCTAAAGCGCAGTTCCTTCCTCTCAGCGAAGCTTTGACATCCTAAAGAACCTTAGCCCTTTAATTACTCAAACTAATGATATCAACCTGTTGTCATATTGTGATACGTGCATTATATTACATATAAAATACATAATGGATTACAGCTATTACAATTAAGCTTTAGCATGTATAAATACATTTTCATATCTTGGTGGATGTGCATATGGATATGTTAGATGATTTGCAATCAATTAAACTTTGCATTGATATATTAACCTACTGTTAGCTTAGCATGCACACAAAATGCCCGAAATCACATAAAGGCTTTTCACACTGCGCTTAACCCCGGGTTATCGTCGTTCTAAACACCGCTTTTAACCCTGGGTAGGAGAATTTCACACTTGTAATTTAGAATAGGGGTTAGCACCGCCTTTTATCCAGGGTTTTGAAACCCTGTTCTGGAGCTTTTGTGGTGTTAATTCTGCATTGCGGTGCCAAACGTGTACAGTGTGAAATTATATGGTGTTAGAACTAGATGCTTAGCAAACAACAACCAATCGCGTGCCTTATATTCACGTGCTTTGGGCAGTCATGGAAACAGTGGTTTCTGCGTATGATAGGAAAAATGTGATGGAAAACGTGACAATTGGAGTGAAGAAAATACCGTTTCATTCTTACCTTCTTACCTCAACAATGTGTAATATGAGGATGCGCGTTGCTAGAACCTTTATGTAAACAGGTCATGTGCTGTGTTCGTCCAGTCAGTAACAGTGACACATCAAATATGCAAATAAGGACGTTGGGAATGTGCAGTTGGGAATTTCACACTGCTCATATTATACCCGGGGTTAACAGTTAATCCTGTGTATTCATAAGCCGTTGTTTCATAACAGCTTATGAATACCCAGGATTAACTGTTAACCCCGGGTATAATATGAGCAGTGTGAAACATGAATAAAGATAACCCAGGATTCCTTTTACCCAGGGTTTAGAATGACCCAGGGTTAATTTTTTTTTATGATTTTAGTTTTAGTTAACTATAATAACCCTGATAAGAACTTGCTTGCCCACTGTTTAAATGTATGTTCTATATAGTATGAATGTAATGAAAATCCAGATGTACAGTGAAGTGTCCATTGGATGCGCACTTCAAAATCTCTGCAAAAGCAGTAGGTCATCCAAGTACGTTTTGCTTACTGGTTTATAAATACTATGAATTCGGAAATAATATGTTTTCCGCATATCCACCATATTTTGCAAAAAGTATTATTATAGGGTTATTATATTATAAACAGTTAAAGTGGTAGTAAGCTGTTTTTTGAGAATCTGTGAAGCGTTCGATTCACTGGCAAATAACTAGAAGTACAACAATGTGCACTAAACGTTAAAACTATTTGCACTACAAGCCAGTGTGTTTATAATTACAACAATACATTAAAGTAAAAGAAATAAACACTAATATAACAAGCTGTTTTGTATAGAAAAAAATAACTAGGAGTGGATGACAATGGAAGCCCATTTAGGTAAAAAATGGCCGTGCTCTCTCTTACGTTAAAAATAAAGTGGATGTTGGGAAGTAGACATGTTTGACACAGGGTATATATGGAGCTAAAGCAAACACTGGGATGTACGAGGGCGGCCCTTTGACATCAGAGCCATGCCTCACACATGTTCCATCATGGAAGACGTATGGGAAGTGAAGGGAAAACAACACAAAATATTAACTTGATGCAAAATCAGGGTGGTTTATGTGACACTTCACTTCAAAACAAGCACAAATTGCAGGGAGAATTGCAGGCTAAAGATGTGGGTTATCAACAACAAAGATGACAACAACCACAGTAGCGCATATGCGGTGATGATGTCTAACTATATTAGGCTACGAAATCCATGCCAGTAGAAGAACAGACACCCGTGACGCACAGACCTTCGTCTTGTAATCAGTTTTGAGGATAATAAATAACCAAGAGGCTATGAGCACAAGAGATTAAGCTGTGCACACTGTGCCAAAGTCAGTAGAACAGGGTGGTTTGTTTCCATGAAATATTGCAAGCCATTTTGTGCATTCAAAGCATGAGTGAGTCAAGCGTTGCACCTCAAGGAAAAGGGTGACATGCTCTCATATTTGGTACACATACGTATATAAATGGTAAGCAGATGCAATACCATGTAACATGTATATATATATATATAGGCTATTTATTTATTTATTTTCTTTACACAGTAAAACTGATTTCATCATTGGTGTTTTCATCCATTTGACTCGTCACAATAATTCCTGGCACTTCTAGAGGAGTTCTCAGAGTTTCATCTTGATTTATTCCATTAGTTTCACCATAAGTAAATTCAGAGTGGTTGGGTGAAGTGTAATGAACTTAACACTGTTGTAACTTTGGCAGTGCAGTTTGCTGTGAGAAACTGTATGAACGTGCCAGAAGGGAGAACGCTTTGTACTGAGAAATATCATTTGCAATATTATGCTTTCCAAAACATGTCTTAAAGATGTGGCTGAAGACTTGAAGCTATTTTATTTAAGAAGGCTGTAACTGAAGCACCAATAAAGGACTGTGCACACAGTTGTGTTGTTTAAGGGATAGTTGTATTTTCTTTTCTTTTTAAAATAATCTATAGATGCTTTATGTTATGACACAGTTAGCTCTTATAGTTCCTGTCATACTTCCACACATCACGCATGCTACCTTAAATGTAAAGCTTACATTAACTTAAATGTATTATTAAAAAAATATTTAAAATAATATTACACATATTTAGAGCAAAGAAACAAAAGTGTGCATTGAGTTAAAATCATGTATAGCAGCAATGTGAAAAAAGACTATATACATTAACATTACCATTCAGACTACTACACTGTTACAAAATAAATGCTGTTCTTTTGAAGAATCCTGAAAAAAAGATATCAGTGTTTCCACAAATAGATTAAGCAGCACACGTGTTTTCAACATTGATAATAAAAAGAAATGTTTCTTGAGCACAAAATCAACAGATTTCTGAAGGATTGTGTGTCACTGTATTTTATCAAATAAAATACATGGCTTTGTACATCTACCAGAACACCAAACATACTAGATTTCACAGAGAGCCAGTCAATGAGCCTAGACAGCATGAACCATAACCACCATCAGTCAATTGGTCTGCCCGAGCCATGTGTAGTCTGCAGGTTAGTAGCTGCTGGCTGTGCTGTAACAACCACTGATCAATACTATTGGAGCACTGCTCCTCTATTTATACACCCTATACACACACACACACGCGCGCGCACACACACACACAAGGAAACAACCAGGTGTTCTGCCAAAGACATGGCTGCTGGATCAAGATGTTATAACAAGGTTCATCATATGATGTATCATATAGTATTAAGATCTCAAGCAAGTTACACCCACAAAAGCTGTCACCGGGACGGTCATGGTACCCTTGAAAACATTCTATGTACCGTTTAGGTAATGTACACTTTTAGTACCACTATGTACCTTCGTGGTACCAATATCCGCTCTTTAGGTACAAAGGTGTACCTTCTGAAAGGGTACCACCCCAGTGAGCTTTTGTACCTTTTTTTCTGAGTGCAAAAATGAAATTCTGTCATTTATGTCATTCCAAACCTGTATTACTTTCTTTCTTCTGTGGAACATAAAAGGAACACATATGTATGTGTGTGTGTGTGTGTGTATATATGTGTATTAGTCAGTGTTCTTTTGGCTATACAATGAAAGTCAATATTTTGTTTTGGATTCAAGTGATTTCACTGTATATATCAGAAATATCTTCTTTTATGTTTCACAGAAGAAAGAAGAAATAGGTTTGTAACAACATTAGGGGGAGTAAGTAATTACAGTTTTCTTTTTGGGGGTCAACTATGCCTTTAATTGAATCTATAGTGATGATTTAAAATGACTAATTTTACTAGAATTTGCACGAGATGGGCCAAAAAGGAGTAGAGCATTGATTTTTTTAAAATCAAGCCCTAAACATTGAGATGGTAAAGATGTTTAGGTCTCAATTACTGTACATACACTCACATACTGTACATTTCCATGTGCATAATCCTGTGGAGAATCATCTGGATGAGCGACACTATAAGATGAGACTGCACACTGTATCTAATTACAGCTCTCTTTTAGGGCTGCTAAGATTCTCATTGTCACCCTAATAGCTGTATGTTCACACTTTATTAGTGAGTATTTTACAGCTCTCTTCCTCAGTGCAGACATGCCCACTAACTAACCCTTGGCAAAGTGCACTCGGCTGGAGACAGCACAAGTTCTGTTGGGCTTTGAGGTGCTACAGCAGATCATTAAAATAGCATGACAGGCTTAGCGGGTGGTACACCTCTAAATTGACTTTATAATTTCGATATTTTGCCTATGACAAGGTGAACTGGACTCCCTCACACAGCATGAGGTGCAACAATCATGAAACAATACGTAAGCCAAGCTTTCTTCTGCAATCACTGTACCACTTTCAGTAGTTTTATGAGATTAAAGAACAATTAAATTCTTAAGCAGTTAAAGTGACATTTTTATTGAAGTTGGCACTCATTTCAGTTTGTTTAAACATGTAGAGACCCCTAAGGGAGATTATCAAAGCTGTTTATATTTATAAATTGTTGCATGTGCCGCTCTCGTACATGTTTTATTAATCAATTACATATAAGGAAAAATATAAGAAAAAAATATTTTAAAAATGATCCTTCAGAAATCATTATGATACTGTATGCTGATTTGGTGCTCAAGAAACATTTCTTATTATCCATGTTAAAAACAGTAGAGCTGCTTAATATTTTTGTCAAAACTGTGATACTTTTTTTTTTTTTTTTGTCATTGATGAATAGAAAGTTTAAAAGAACAGCATTTATTTGAAATCTATCACTTTTGATCCTTGCTGAATAAAAGTATTAGTTTTAATGGGGTTGGTCATGTAACAATTACAGTAAAATGGACATTAAATAAAATAAAAATAAAATAAATTCCCAAATAGGAAATTTTTTATTTAAATTCAAAAAGATTACACTTTATTTTGATGTTCTTTTGACAATACGTTGCACCTACATGTCAACTAACTCGGAGTATTTGTTGAGTATAAGTAGACTAAGTGTGTTAGTAGATTAAGCTGACATATATTTGCAAATTTAGTTATAGTCAGTAGAATGTCTGTTGGGAGAGCATCAAAATAAAGTGTTAGCAGATATTAAGCAGACAGTCTACTAATATTCTACTAAAACTCTAATGAGAGTTAGTTAACATGTCGTGATTTTGTTCTTCATTTTATTTCAGTAAAAACATGCTCATCATTGAAGAGGTGTATTAAATGCATTATGAATTGCATTTTTTATATATACAGTGCAATGCATAAGTGAATACACCCATGCTAAAGTTGACTAAAAAGAGGAATAAAAAATCATATTTTGGAAATTGAACTTAATGCCTTAATTTAAAAAATTAGGAAAAATCCAACCTTTAAGGACACCAATTTTCTTTGTGAATGAATAATGTATCCTAAATAAATAAATGTTCTTCCTTAAAATACATGGTGCATAAGCGAGTACACCCCTATGTTAAATTCCCATAGAGGCAGGCAGATTTTCATTTTTAAGTATTTTTTTAAAAAAAATTTTAGGATACTATGCATCCTGATAAAGTTCCCTTGGCCTTTGGAATTAAAATAGCCCCACATCATCACATAGCCTTCACCATAGAGATTGGCATGGGGTACTTTCCATAAGATCATCACTCAATGCAAATCAAACTAGCTTTTAGGCTAACTGAAATAAAACCATGCCAATCTCTAGGTATGGTGAAGGCTATGTGATGATGTGGGGCTATTTTAATTCCAAAGGCCAAGGGAACTTTATCAGGATGCATAGTATCCTGAAAAAAAAATGAAAAAAAAATACTTAAAAATAAAAATCTGCCTGCCTCTATGGGAATTTAACATAGGGGTGTACTCACTTATGCACCATGTATTTTAAGGAAGAACATTTATTTATTTACGATACATTATTCATTCACAAAGAAAATTGGTGTCCTTAAAGGTTGGATTTTTCCTAATTTTTTAAATTAAGGCATTAAGTTCAATTTCCAAAATATGATTTTTTATTCCTCTTTTTAGTCAACTTTAGCATGGGTGTATTCACTTATGCATTGCACTGTATACTATCTATACTGATAGATTGGACAAAAACAAGCATCACATCACTGACCCAAAAATTTCAAAGATGCTAAATGCTTTAATAAATCAGACACTTGGTCTGTAAAGTACATGCTGATGCTTAAGGTTCAACATGAATGACTCGTGTATACCTTTTTGTAAGAGATTTTTTACAGTGACTGGATGTAAAAAATAAAACACTATACATGACCATGTTTGTGCTTGGTTATCCTGAAGAGATAATTGTGTTTTCCAATCCTGCCTGAACACCCATGAAAACAACGTAACCTCCCATTAAACTGCATTGACACTGAGACAAACACTACATATTTTTAGTCATTTCAATTACTGCAATATGTGATTACGTTATTACTGAAAGCAATTAACAAGTTTCTTTGTTAACTTTCCTTCTTATGTCCATGTTGGACAGCATGAGAATCCATTTCTCAATAATGCTATTAAATGAAAGAGCAAAACTGAAACTCCATCGGTCCACCTTACCCAGGAAACATTTCATGACTATTTCGCCAGAGCCACATCATTATATACGACAGCAAGAATCCATTCAGCCACCTGACTGGTTTAAAGACCAAAGAGTGTTTTGCAGCACCGCTACACATTGTTGAAACAAAAAAAACAAGATGAATGAGACGCTATGAAGCCACGGTCCTCAAAAACAGGCGTACACACATGCACACCGTCATGTATCTCATGATAATGAAAGCTCTTTGAATACTCTCCAAAACAGCTGCTTAACAATGGGCTATGTGCAGCTCTCATCTCTTACCCCAGTGTGGGAGTGTGTGTGTGAGTGTGTGTGTGTGTGTGTGTGTGTGTGTGTGTGTGTGTGTGTGTGTGTGTGTGTGTGAGTGCGTGACCCCACCACACATGGCTCTCGTCATCATAATGGCACTCAGATAAGTACTTCACAGGCAATCATAATCAGTTGCCAAGCAACTAGAAAGACTCACATAGAAAGAACAGTGCTGGTGAGATGACCATATAAGCTAATATCGATAATTCAAATATAATGTCTTAGGCAATGTAAATGTATAATTGCGTTAAAATCTACATTTTGGAGGCTATTTCATTGTTACAATGTGCAAAATACACTTCAGGTCTTTTATGCGCGTTTACAGAAAGACTCCATTAAACTTAGCTCCACGAATACAAGGATCTTTTTTTCACTTGTATTAGACCCGTGATGGATGCATTAGGATGACATGAAATCACTCGTCAAACACAAGTAGCTGTTCCACACAGCCGTCATCAGCTATGCTCATCTGCCAGCCGCGTCTATGCTATGGACTGAGCAATGGATCGGTTAGCGCTTAGCATGAAGAGTGCGGCAGCCCCGCTGATTAATAAGAACACTTTGAGGAGCGGTAATGCAAAAAGGTGCAAACTTCAAACAAAGGCGCTATCACTTTAATTAAGCCTGATAATCCAGAGCACTAATCGACTAATGGATTCACAGTCTATTAAGCAGGCCCTTGATAGCACTAAGGACTTTTGTCAATGTGAGAAAGAAGAGGAGATGGTAAAGAGAGTTTTTATTTCTGCCTAAGATCAGGTCATATTGCTGCCCTTTGTTGCTTTTTGTTGTATATTTCTTGGTAAAGGTATGGAGTGATTTTTTTTTTTTTTTCAAATATTGTTTTTTTATAAGTGTTTGTCTTTCCCATTCCAAGTTTGAACGACTGTCATTTCATCAAAGACAATTCTGAGTAATCATAGAAAATCATTTTCACTCAATCCTAAATAATTTCCCCCCATCCATCTGACTCTGCTGTGAAGAGTTTCATTGCAGCTAATATTCTCATGCTCTGCTCATAAAATGACAATATAAGCTATTACACTCTTTCAGTTGCTTCATGGTCAAGCAGTCTTGGTCCACCTTTCTTGACTTCTTGTGATCTGACCAAGGATGGTCCTTGATCCTTACAGCTCAAAAGACATTTGTTGTCCTCTGCTGTATTAAAGCACTGGCTCAGATAATAAATGAACATTATTTGTTTGTGGCCTTGATTTCCAAGGCCAACTTAAGTGTGGAACATCTTGTCCATTAAGGAAAAGTTATGCTAAATGATATAATTACTCTCCCTCATGTCGTTCAAAAGACGTTTGACTTTTTTATGGAACACAAAAGGTGATTTAAAAATATATTCAATGTAATGACAGTAAGTGAGAACTGAAAATTACCAAAAACAATATAAAAGTTAAAAATTAGCCATACTACTCATGCATTATATTCAAAGTCTTCTCAAGTTATATGAATAGTTTAGCATGAGGAACAGACCAGACCAGTCAATATGAACTGAAAACCCCAAAAAGGTGGTTTTCACAGCAGTGCCATAGAATAACCATTTTAGGTTCTCCAAATAACTTTTCAGTGAATAGTTCTTAAAGGGGTCCTATTATGCCATTTTAAGTCTTGGTTTTGTTATTGGGGAGTACTTGCTTGATTGTTCAAAAAACACATTATTTTTTACATATTTGATATTATTACAGCACATCTCTCCCCAGTCTGGCTCTAATACGTCTTTAGTTCCTGTTTCGATGAAGCCACTCCTTCCGAAATATGAAATGTGCTGTGATTGGTTAGCTGGCCCAGTGTGTTGTGATTTGCACGGCGTGTTCGGGAAATCTCACGCTCATTATAATAACCGCGAGTTTCATCTGCTCGGGTGTAAATATTAAGGATGGGGTAAATTTCAAACCAATTCAAGCCAGATTCAAACTTAAGAATGTTAACAAACAAGAGGATCGTGCAGAACAGATTTCAAGCACGGACTCTGCAAGCACGGATTTCACAGGACGTTTCAGAGTGGTATTTTTTTGTTGTTGTAATTTCTTATCAATTTTAGATACGTTATACACCATTTAATCATGATATTTGTAGGAAAACGGTAATATAAACAGTAATCAAACAGTAATCATGATTTAAGCCATGATTAATTCTCATCTGAGGTTCTGGAAGCTGTTCTCAGTAAAATGTGCATCACACAGATAAACGTTGGGGTTATAATGTTCAGGAACTGTTTAAAATCAGCCATAGGAAGGTCAAAATAATGAATTTTGGAAACGGGGTGGAAAAACAGTGTCTCTTTGCATAGAAACAACACTGTCTTCTCTAGTGCAGCTCAACCATGGCTCGTCCCCCTTTTTGCGTATTCTGTGGGCAGGGATTATTTAAATGAGTAACATTATGACTTCACAAACCACGGAAAAAACGCACTGTAGTCCAAATAAGTTGTTTGTTGTAGTTCTTGGAAAGTGTATTCTGTTAAATAAAATATCTCCCTTTGGAGTGGACTTTGAGCTTTGTAACCTTACAGATCTTTTTTTTTATGCTCAAACAGCAACATTACAGACTAACTAAAGTTGAAAAAATGAAAAAGCATAATAGGACCCCTTTAAAATATATATATTTTTTCATATAGTTTATCTACAATCTACAGAACCTTTTCCACTATAAAGAACATTATGTGCAATGGAAAGGTGTCAGGAATGTTAAAGGTACTTGATGGAACCAATAGCCACTTTTCCACTGTCGGGCCTAGCGGTTCTAAGAACAGTTAGGAAGGGTTCCCGTTATATTTCCACTAGAGCTTGATTCAGCACGTCATGATTATTCGTGCTGGAATTCTCAGTATGGTTTGCCAACCGTGCTGGTAGAATGCGTGTAGTGACGTCGCCACTCAGGATAGGTCACTTGTCTGTTGCCTAGCTACCAGTTTCTTGGTACCTGGCCAAGCGTGCTATTTAGCTAAATAAACACAAGACAATAATAAAATTAAAGGTGCCCTAGAATTTGAAATTGAATTTATCTTGGCATAGTTAAATAACAAGAGTTCAGTACATGGACATGACATACAGTGAGTCTCAAACACCATTGTTTTCTCCTTCTTATTTAAATCTCGTTTTTGAAAAACACCCCTGAAAAATAGGCGAATCTCCACATAACACCGACTGTGACGCAACAGTCGGGATCATTAATATGTACGCCTCCAAAAATTTGCATATGCCAGCCCATGTTCAAGGCCAGGCGGATCTGCGCAGCCGAATCATCGTCCGAATCATTTTTCTTCGAGAGACATCATGGCTTGTAAACGAGCGAAGCATGGCAGTTGCTCAGTGTTTGGATGTACAAATTAACACAAAGGTATTTTTTTTTTGTTCCTTCATCCGAGCCTCTGAAGAACCAGTGGGTTATGTGAATTTCTGATGTGTAATTGTTCAAGTTCAGACCCTATGGTTCAGACAGATAATCTTTCTCTCAAAGTCATTCAATACTGTTTATGCATCAGTAAATCAAGCCAGTGACTAAACGATCAACTTCACGTCGTTTCTCTTAGTAGCATGAAAATAATCTTACTTAAACTGTGATTAATATACAGATAGCGATCAAAGAACAATCCCTTTCCAGTCGCCCAAGCTGTCTACACAGTGCAAGTTTATCTGGACACTTGCCAAAACTCGTTATGAAATCAATGACGCTGTTACACTGCACAACGAAGCTCTTACTGTACGTACATCATGTTTGCATTGGTGAAATCATTAGTGAGAGTGCAGAAACTGCGTTGCAATCAGGTTGCAATGATAAGATCTTCATTCACGTGATCAACAGACTTACACTGAAGTCTCACAGCAGCCAATCACAGCAGTGGGCGTTTACACTGAAGTCTCACAGCAGACACGCCCCTTCAAACAGAGTGTTCAAATCAGAGGCTAAAATCAGGCTAGGAAAAATGCCTTTTATTTCTAAATTATAACACATTTTGATCTAAAATATCTGAATATCTGATCATCCTCCATAAAGCAGTCGCTATATACATCTCATACTGTCTGTAAACTCTTGCGTCGCCAACTGACACATTTGTATTACATTCTAAAGCGTTCTGTAATCAGCTTTAGAGTGGAAAAGGTAACCATATCTGTACCGGATCGCCACGGAATGGAACGGTTCAGCAACGAGAATGGTTTGGCCCGATGATGGAAAAGCAGCTAATGATGCCAATAAAGAAACTTTAATTCTAAGGGTGTAGCTTTTCTTGCTGCATAACAGTAAAGAGAGAAGCGGTGATGTAAGATTCATGAATGAATCTTTCCTTTGAGTCAGATCTCTTATCTCAATCATTTGATCCATTTCACAAAAACAATTTGACCAAGTACACTGAAAAAAATGATTCATTGACTAGTTGAATTTACTAAAAAAAATTATGTTAGTTGGATCCACATAATTGATTTTAGCTACATTTAAACAAATGCATTACGTTGAACTAAGTTCAGCTTAATGCATTTGTTTAAATGTAGCTAAAATCAATTGTGTGGAACCACTTACGATATTTTTTTTTAGTAAATTCAATGATTTCAGTAAATTCATTGAATTTACTAAATGTTTTTATCGTAAGTGGTTCCACACAATTGATTTTAGCTACATTTAAACAAATGCATTAAGCTGAACTTAGTTCAACGTAATGCATTTGTTTAAATGTAGCTAAAATGAATTATGTGGAACCAATTAACATAATTTTTTTTAGTAAATTCAACTAGTCAATGAATCATTTTTTTCAGTGTACTCATTGACTTCAAGTCATCTTAAGCTATCAAATGGAATATAGCACGCAAGTTGCATGGACCACATTTAGAATATTTTATGAAATTTTATGGTGCTTTTGTGTCCTTCTTGAAGCTTGAAAGCTTCATTCCCCATTTATTGTTATTACATGGAAAAGACATTTGAGTACATTATTAAAATGTCTCCTATCGTGTTCCACGGAAGAGAGAAAATCATGCCGGTATGGAAGAACATGAGGATGAGTAAATGGCGATGTCACTATTCCTTTAAAGACAAAATCTGCCTATAATATGACAGGGAATTGAACATATGAACAAACTTAACAGTTCTAGTGTTATAGGATTATATTGTCACACATGTGTTGTCACACATCAGACTTGCCCTAAATGTAACAATAAAAGATAAAAGAAAGAAGGGAAGTGTGACATCTCTGGGTTGTCTGAATTATTTTTAAGTGTTCTTTGCCATGTGAACACCTGTACAACAGCACAGTGCTGCAGGTGGATAAAAACGAAATAAACTCCCCACATCCCACTAACACATTCCAACACATACAACCAAACAATACAAGCACAGCATTGTTTGAGACTGTCTGCACAACAATGTCACCTTCACCTCATACACACTTATTCAACATCTCACATCGACTATTTAAAGTGTTAAATGCTTTGAGTGCTTATGCTCAAGAGAGCAAGAGAACGTGTACAAGGCGTTGAAGGCACCCAGGTTGCAGATCTGTTGTTCTCATTCATGTTTTTTTCTACTAAATATATTTAAACAAGTAATTCTATTTTCCTAAACTCATCCTGACAACGTCAGACCTAAAAAAAAAAAAAAAAGGTGTTTCTTGTTGAGCATCACATGATGCTTGTTGTTGTTGTGCTTATCAAAATACTACTCTGTATTTTAACACCTGTATGTCTTAAAACACAGACTGCAACCTCCACACTTTGTGTCACAGAATAAACTAGGAAGCCGTGAGGGAGAGAAAGAGATTTAGGAAGAAACCAATGTTTGATAGTGGTGGTAAATTATGTTGTTGTCAACACCTAGTGTCTCATCACAAACTTTGTAAGATGCACACAATGCGTAATATTTATGGAGCTAGTGTCATTCTGGTGATGTGTCACAGCACAGGTGCTTACAAAACAGAAAACACTTTTCGCCAAAAGATATTAATAACTGTGCAGATGTCATCGTATGTGCATTTTAAGGGGTGGTGACAATCTGACTGTTGTGTTATGCGATTTCTGAGAATGTGAATCAACACAGAAGACTTGAACTTTATTACTACTGTAAGCACTTCACATGCTCTTGTACTGCATAGAAAGGTAGTCAGGTGTGGCTTTCTCCTTCATGCCATTCCATGTCATTACACAAGAAACAATAACCACAAATCCTATTTATCAGAATGAAAAGCATTTAAGGTATTTATCAGAATGCTCATTTCCTTACAAGAGTGGATGGTAACAAATCAAAGTCCACATGACTTGTTCGCTATATTCTAAGTCTTCTAAAGCCACACAGTTAGTTCTGTGAGGAAAAAATGAAATCGTTATTCACTGAAAACCGTAGTTCAAACCCGATGCCTTCATGATACACAAGAGAACTACAGTCAGATGCAAAATACACTTGACACCATATAAGGCGGGTAATTAAACTGCACAGAAACTTCACTTCAGTTCTTCTTGTGTCAAAAATTAATTGTGTTTGACTGGGAGAAGGAAAGGATGGAAAAGAGCAACTTAGACATGGGTGTTGCTAAATAACTTTTTTCTCTTCCAGAAAAAAAAAAAAAAAAGGATTTGGAGAAAATTGAGGTAGGTAAACGATATTATTTTCACTCCTGTTACCTTAAGGCCCGGTTTCACAGAGAAGGCTTAGACTAAGCCAGGATTAGGCCTTAGTTCAATTAGGACATTTAAGTAGCTTTTATAAACTTTCCTTATAAAACAAAATATTGGTATGCATTTTAAGACAAGTTAAGTCAAGTCACCTTTAAATAAAGCGCTTTTTACAATACAGATTGCATCAAAGCAGCTTCACAGTGATAACATGAATATAATACAACAAAGTTTGTTTCTAGAAGAAAATTGCGTCATCGTCCACCTTAAGTAAGGCAGATCAATACTATTGTTGAATATTAAATGTCCCCAACTAAGCAAGCCAAAAGCCAAGGCAACAAAACAATGGAAAGTTGCTTTCAGTTAAAACAGCTCAAATATGCATTTTAGTCTGGGACTAGCTTAAGCCTGCCCTCTGTGAAACCGGGGATAAGAGCTCAAATTCATGTTAAAATTCACAGTTTACTGGAAGACCAATCGGCCAAAATTGACACACAACTATAAATATTTTTCTTACATGTATTCTTAAAGTCTCTGAATATGTTTTAATCTATTGTTAAATTTAATGCCATTTACACTTATAAAGTTATAGTGCCATTTTGTCAAAGCAGTATATCTATCTCATGGCAGAAAAGCATAGTACAACTCCATACCAACAATGCAGGTAGTGTGTTTTGTTTAGCAATTTCTATTCATTTAATCTGATAATTTCTGTTTAATTATGAAGTTCAAGGCCAATTTATACAACCATCTTGTCAGGTGAACCAAAATAATTCCTTACTTGCCCTGATGTTCACTCAAAATAACATTGAACGTTTGTACTGTGACAGGATATCCCAAATATCAACAAACAAAGGAAAAATCTCCTAGACATCTCCATAGTTTTGAAATAATGTATTTCAGTAGGAGAGACAGGCCTGCAGTACTCTGATGTGTGCTAGTACAAGCCCTTCACTGGTTCAATAAGTACCCAACGTCACCATGTCGTCATCACTGTCAATGGAAAATACAATGCAGAACAACCAGTGTGATTCTGCTGCTTCAGGTTATGAAGTAAACTCATAGTCTGACAAGAATTTTACTGCATCATTTTTTTCCTCATTGACTATTTTGAAAGTTATTTGTAAGCCTGTATGTTCTGCCTAACAGACTTTTAAATGACTAGATTCAGACTAAACCAAATGCAGATCATATTAATATCAACACAAAAGCCAATATTTAAATAAAGCTTTCAAGTTCGTCGTAACTTAAAATTCTGTGAGTTTGGAAAGAAAATAAGCGACAAACTCCCATTTCCAACAAACGTGCAAGTAACAAGTAAAAGTTATTTCTAAACTCCAGACAGTCATTTCTTCAAATAGTATTTAGGATGACATCTATGATGTTTGTACGGAAAGGGCAATGAATGAGACATGAGGGGAAAATGGAAAGTGTTACCTTCTGGTCTACGATGGAGCATGCCATCTCTCGGACCTGCGCCAGGCTGAACTCGCCGGAATCCAGCAGGACGGGTTCCCGGCTCAACCCGATCTGGATTTGGAAGGAAATGCCTTGCGACCCCGGGAGGGGGCTCGGCGGTCGGATCACCGGAGGCACGCTCATATGAATCCCCTGGTGTCTCCCCTGGACAGCGATCAAATAGGGCTGTTTGATCGAGTTCACACACCGGTTGCGCAAACTGAGGCAAACTTCAGATCCCCAAAGACGTTCAGAGGGTTAACAGACGGAAAACGCGAATTTGAAGGAAAATCTATAGCACAGAAATGCAAAGAGTTATTTTGACATTGAGAGGCGACGATGATGATGGAGATATAGACGTCAGATATGTTTAATGTTGGGCTCTGATCAGACACCGCCTCCTGGCTGGTTCCTTCATCACGGAGACTCAGATGATGCTGCAATGGCGAACGGGGATGTGAATGTCAAAGTTTCTGTGCTATGGATTAATTCTTTCCGCTCTAAAACATAGATGCGATTATTCTCGTTTACAGGTCATATGGAATAGAGTCGGTTCCCTGATAATAAAAAATTGCCATGGTAACCATATTTTCCTCCAAAATACTTCCGCAAAACCATATGGGGCATATCCAACAGTGTAAGAAGAATATTTCGCTTATTGTTTTATTTAACAGCTGTTGCTAATGCCACGTTACGAGTTGTAATATAAACAACCAGATACATTTTCTATAGAAAATCTCTTGTTATTCGGTTGCCAAAGTTTTTGATGTGTGTGTGTGGCCTGATAAATCCTACATTATGGGGACAAAATGGCACTATCTGAAATCCTTGTCCTTGGGACATATTTTGATCCCCATGAGGAAAACAGCTTATAAATCATACTAGTGGTGTTTTTTGCAAATCTAAAAATGCAGAAAGTTTTCTGTGATTTAGAGTTAGGGTTACAGGGGATAGAATTTACAGTTTGTCAGTATAAAAATTGTCTATAAAAAGTCCCCATAAAACATGAAAACACAACACGTGTGTGTGCGTGTTGCTAGTGTATATTACTGGCCCAGGTTAAACTCTCTCAAAGTTTTGTTTCAGCATCTTCTCAATAAGCCATACACATAGGAGCAGAATCTCGTGCTCTTCACGTGGCGATCAAAAAATGACTTTTTTTTTTTTCAATTAAATGAATGTACTATTTTATTATTAGTGGATTTTATGGTACTAAATTATATTTACGCTGTAGTTATAATCCATTTATTCACTTTTTGAGCAGACATGAAAATGAAATCGTAAATTTTGAATGCTTTAGAGCACAGACTTAAGTTTGATCTCTTTTGAGACTAAACTTGCCAAAGACTACACTTGGCAAATTATTGCTGAAGTCAAAAAAGTTTTACAGAATTTTATGTTTATTGTTTATTAAAATGCACAAAATACTATTTAACATTTTTACATGAAATTTATTTTTTTCTTCAAAAACACGTTTTACTCTAAAACTGCAAGAAAATCAAAGGCATAAATCTAAACAAGTTGTGTTCCAAATTTGAGCTTGATATCTCAAAAAAAAGAGCTTTCAGTAAGATTTTGTTTGGCTGCAATACCAAAAAATGTCACTAGATGAAATTCATCTCCCATTCATTTCCAATGCGGTCATTTTTGACTGCGAGGAGCACAAGTGTGACTACATTTTTCAGGACCATTTAACCTTTTTGAATCATGTCCATGATTTTTTTTTGTGTGTGTGTGTGTGTGTGTGTGTGTACTCGTACAACTATCTTTGTGAGGACCAGTTTGAGTTTTAGACCACTGGAGTGAGGACAAAGAGAGTAAAGTGAGGACATTTTGGCCGGTCTTCACTTTCTGAGACCCCTTTAAAGGCCTGTTTGAGGGTCAAGACTTTGTTTTAGGGTCAAGGTTATAGTTAGGTTAAGGGTAGGTTTAGGGTAAGGGTTCGGGATAGGCACTTAGTTGTGATGGGTATAGGCTAAGCGGCTAGAGATTGCATTGTGTCAATGAATGTCCTCATAAAGATAGATGTACAAGAATGGATGTGTGTGTGTATGTCTGTGTGTGTGTGTGTGTGTTCACATAGCAAGTGCCAAAACCCAAGAAAACACATTAGAAACCACAAAGCAACGTGCTAAACTGCTCGGAACACCTTAGCAATGCCATTGTAACCACAAACCAACCACGAAACTCTAGCTTTGCAGTGTACGTTTAAAACTTAAAGAATATAACAATATGTAAAAATCTAGAACAGAATAAAACAAAATTTAAAATACCCTCAAGCACCACTAAAAAATTATAAATGACAAAAAATAAATAAATAAATACTTTAAAGAATGTCATGTCGACTTTAAACCTGCCTTGATAATATTGTCCTATAAAGCAGTGGTTTTCAACCTTTTTGCCTCCAAGGCAAAGTGTCTGAGATAATATTCAAAGGCCCTCCTAGCTTAGCTGATGTATACCTCTGGTTCTTCTGTTGTAATAAAACAAATAAACTAAAGCATGTGATGTCAGTTTAATGTTGTACATCTTTATTGTTAGTGTGATTTAGCATTTTTAATTAAGATTTAGAGGATTTTAAGACTTACTTACGGAGCCCCTAAAGCAGGGGGCTGTGGGCCTCCAGGAACTGAGTTTTCCACTCCTGCACTAAAGGGACATGGGGATGGAAAAAATATGAGATGGGAGGAAAAAAAATACTTCAATGCTTTTGTGTTCTCTCGCAAAAGTTTTGCGTTCCCCCGAGAAACTTTATGTTTGCTCGCAAAACCTTTGCATTCCCTCACAAAAACTTTTGCGTTCCCCCAACCTGGGTTCACTCGCAAATAACTAAAAAATGGCTCTGCAAGCTAACGCAAAGTTTCTTTGGGAACGCAAACATTTTTGAGATATTTTTCCTTCCATCTCAAATGTTTTTTCCCACCACCATGTCCTTTAAGGGGCTCTGTTCATACTGGGGCCGCCCTGGATGTTTGCTGAGGCACCCAAGTGGGCTCCGGTTCCCTGGTGGAGAACCACTGCTATAAAGTGCATTAGAAAACTCCATTTTCAGCGGCACTGGTTCCGTAAGTATTTTTTTCCATTCATTTTTCCCATATGGGATTTAAAAAAGACTTTGTTAAAGAGTTATAAACCAGGAACCAATCATCTGTGAGGTGAATCACAACACTACAAACTTTGATTTGAAGCAAAACATTTTTTTGAAAATCAGACAAAAATATAAAGGTACAAGTTAATGAGAAATACAATCCCATGAAGCATTGCAAACAGCATCATGGGTAATGTAGTTTTTCACCAGGAATTTCGGTGTTAAACGGTTATTTTAAAAATAAGCTTAAATAATGCGGGCTGACGTCTTCAACAGAAGCAGATATCATCATTTATCAACCTCATAGTTCACAGTAGGTCTGTTTTTAAAGGTTTATAAGTTATCGTTCAAAATGAATTTCCCTATGGAGAAGTTGTATTTCAAGCTTCCATTGACATAGTATTATTTTTTTTCCCATACTATGGAAGTCATCGGGGCCCATCAACTGTTTGGTTTTCATATTCTTCAAAATATTTTTTTGTGTTCAGCATACAGGTTTGGAACAATAAAAATGTTTTGGGTGAACTATCCTTTTAAGTGTTTTTGAGTCTGTGCGTGTCTCTCAACAGTGTTTGGGAGCAACATCACTACTAATACCAAAACTGTAAGTTTAACTGCATCAAGAACAGCGCCGTTAGTAAGAAATGTCATGTAGGTTTTAAGTTGCTAAAATATTTTACTGATAAAATCGTCAAAGCAGTGCTGACAACACGTTTCTGTGAGAGTGCGTGTCTGTACGTGTGTGAGTTTGAGTGGTAGAGAGAGCTGAAGAAAGAGAGTATGCTTTCCGTACATAATAAAACGTAATTTTGTGGCAAAAAACATGGAAATAATTTGTCGTTTGTATCCTATTGTTTACTATATTTATTTGCCTGGTCAGTGTCATTGTGGGTTGGCAAAGTGATATGGACATGAAATGCAGTCAAGACCTGCCTGGAACTACTTTAGCCATGAGTTTTCCTGAAAATAATTGCACACCGTTCGTCAACCAATAAGATTCAAGCATTTACCTGCCAGGAAGTATAAATATAATATAATATTATTAAGTATATAGTATACAGTGTTCAAATTAGTAAGGGCACACAATTGTAGCTTTTTCCCAGACAGAGTTGAGTGGCTTATTAAATGCCTTTTATTTAGATAGAAACTTGTTAGGATCCAAATAACTCAGACCAGGCTTGAGTGGGCCAACTGTGTTCATGCACCTCCGTGTGTGCCGGCATTTTGTAAACAGAAGGGCTCAAGGACTTGTAGTTGCTAGGAGAGAGGCCAGCTGATGCTCGCCTCCCACGCATAGAGCAACTGTGTTCATCACTGATGTAGTACGATACAGAAGGCCACCAATATCACTCGATTCAATTAGAGAGATCACTAACAGGACTGCTTGTTTTAGGTCAAATTAGACCCACACAGATCTACCGCTTTTGTCAGAGAGCAGACAAATTTCCCCAAACAAATGATGTGTTGATTGTGGCAACATTTGTTTCACAACAGGAAGTGTTATTTGAAGCTATATTGTTGGCTGTTTGTCATAAGTAGTTTTTTATAGAAAAAAATGAATGACTACAGTGGAGTCCGGAGCATTTTTTGCCTAAGATATAATGTTTTGAATGGGTAACGCACTGTGAATCTAATTTCTAAGACAACTGTACTGTTCCACATTGACGGATTCATCATGATCACTTTGCAATAAAAAAAAATCCATGTCCTTTTTTAAATAGCTGTCTGAACGCCAACACTTGTGTAATTTAATGTAATTAAACAGATATGCCACATGCCATTCTAAACCTTTATGACTCTGTTTTGTCCATAAATTTAAAGTCAGTCAGGTCCAAAACAACATTGAACCCCATTAATGTTTAACGTATGGAAAAAAAAAAAAAATTTTGTCTTTTGTGTTCCACAGAAGAACGAATGTCATGCAGGTTTGGAATGATGACAGAATAATTTTTTTTTGTGTAAACCAAGTCATTTTTCTTCATTACCTCATGCATGTTTCTTTGTGGTTTTGTGGTTGGTTCTGTACTTGCGGCAAAGCATTTTGTTAAGGTGACGCAAACATCTCGTATGCTGCTTCTATTCCAGGTGGCTAACCTTTCCATGTGCATCGATTCTTGTTTGACTTCGTAAACTCTTCATGACACCGAATTTCTTATTTGACAAAAAGAACTCAAATTATTCCACTCATAAGCCTGTGAAATAATCTTCCTTAAATAAATCTAAATTACAGAAGACAGGAAGTCAAAAGATTATCGGAGCATGTCGCACAGAAAGAGCGAGAAAACGCTGGCATATGCCAAAGCACCTCTTGACAGATAATAAGGTTTCTCTGTGTTAGGAGCCATTACAGGTCAGGACCCCCAGCAGCATGTCATGATGACTTCTAATTGCAATTTATGTAATAAGTGGGAAAGAGATTTAGTAACATGGTCGAAAAGGAGAATAAATGATTAGGGGCTTGGCAGAAATGACAGTTTTCAGTTTAGTACCCCGCTCACTCTCTCTCTCTTTCTCTAGCTGTGGCTCACTCAGCAATTAACTCAACGCCCATTACATCCTCAGTGCTGATCTGACTGACAGGGAAAATGTCTATATTTATAATTATGGAGAGTGGAGTGACTGCTCCATCAAGCCTTTTTGTGACATGAAGGTATTGACTGATGCGGATGATGTCAGGTGTGGTACATTGGGGCAGTGCAGGTTGTGCTTTGGTTTGGTTAAAGATGCATTTCACGCAATCCAACTCTAAATAAGAGTCCATTTCCAGCTAATATATTTTCCATATAGTAGGGGGAAAAATATGGTCAATTAGTGGCAAAGAGGAAATCCAAGTTTCAAAGAACTACAATATTTTGATATTGATATTTTTTGTTATTTATTTCACATGAATATTGGGGGAAAGGAAATTTACCACTATTCAGAGCAGTTTGTGTGAATGTGATAAACAGGGTTATTATTGTTAACTAAAACTGAAATAAAAATAAATAATAGTCATATAAAAAAAACTAACAAAAATGCCAAAAATTTAACTAAAATTAAACTGAAAATATCAAATAAAATCTAATAAAAAAAAACCTATAATAGTTTGTAAATAATGCTAAAATATGCTGTAAAATTACTGTGCCTTAAAGGAATAGTTCACCCAAAAATGAAAATTCTGTCATCATTTACTCTCCCTCAAGTTGTTCCAAACCTGTATGACTTTCTTTCTTCTGCTGAAAACAAAAGAAGATATTTTGAAGAAAGTCGGTAACCAAACGACTGATGGAC
The DNA here is from genome assembly GCF_949319135.1 of Squalius cephalus. Lineage (NCBI taxonomy): Eukaryota > Metazoa > Chordata > Actinopteri > Cypriniformes > Leuciscidae > Squalius > Squalius cephalus. Next base: position 23,413,582 of record NC_137141.1, on the reverse strand, counting down.
CCCATTGACTTCCATAGTAGAAAAAAAAAATACTATGGATGTCAATGGGGACCAGCAACTGTTTAATTACCAACCTTCTTTAAAATATCTTCTTTTGTGTTTAGCAGAAGAAAGGAAATCATACAGGTTTGGAACAACTTGAGGGAGAGTAAATGATGACAGAATTTTCATTTTTGGGTGAACTATCCCTTTAACACAATTCAAACAAAGATTGAGCCATCACATTATCATCTGGATATATGCTTTTATCATTCGGGAATACTTAGGTAATTTGATTTTAAAAACAAAGTTTTTTTTATTCTTTCTCAAATCTCAGAATGAAGTGTTTATCTATTACATACAATGTAAAATCACCAGTCATCAAATATAGGGTGCACACAGAACTGAAATAAACTAGTTATGGAAATCAAAGGGTTAAAGTGGATGCATGCATCAAAGTAAAATAAGCATGCCTGATGTGAAACCATTGTTTGACAAGAGCCACTCATCAATCTTTTGTGGGCCTCTTCAGCCACTGTGCCCTCTCTGCATGCTCAATCTCATTCAGTCCTTCATTCACTGACCTTTTGTTACCATTCATTATCTTTTCTGCAGACATCTTCAAAGCTAACAAAACTTACAATTCAAATGATTTGCAATTGGGCGCCTGCTTTCCCATGGAACCATGTGCACTATTTGCTAATGCTCAGGTTCATGATGTAGTGGGTAATGCAAAAGGTTCATTTCATATGATAAACTATATATATATATATGGTGAGTAAGACTGGCTCTGACAGCTCATCTTTCCAGCACAAACTTCATTGCGCAAGGCTTGTTTATTTAGTATGTGGTCAGCAGGGATGCATATTAAATATCTGGAGAGAAAAAGTCTTCGTTTTGTTGGCTAATTCTGTTTGTTTTATATTCATTGTGATTGTGACTTTGGCAGCGATTTAAATCCCCACAGCGAAGACGCCTTTTCTGTAATGACACTTCTGAGGACTCTGCAAAAAGGTCCTGTTTAGAATGTTGTAGTTTTGCTGGGTGAAATTCAAATAACAATAGGAAGCATATATAACAGGGTATGTAAATGCCAATACCCCGATAGAAGTGTGAAGTAAAGTGTTTTGGGTTGGGCCTGCACATCTATTCTGTTTGTGCAGCATTTAACTGCATCATATTGATTGGTGGAAAGGATATCGAGTGTGAAAGAAAATGGGCCTTAAATGCTGTTATTTTCTGTTTGATCAACCAAAATGCATTAGTTAAAGGCACTTATCATCTTATTTAGTAAAATAACAGTTAAAGTATTAGTTCACAGGTCCTTCTAAGCCTGTGTGATTTTCTTTAATGCGAAAGAAAAATGGTATTTTGAAAAATGCTTCAACTGTTTGTGTTCATACAATGAAAGTCATCGGGGTCCAAAACAACTTTGGATCTTATTGACTTTAATTTTTGGACAAAAAAGTACAATGACACCTTTCCCCCACAGAAGAAAGAAATGCAAATCAGATTTAGAATGACATGAGGGTGAGTAAATGATGACAGCATATCCATAACTATCCCTTTAAGGCCTTGTAAACGTGTTTGTGGGCTGGTGATAGATGCATAACTTCAATGATTCTTGATCATATTTGTTTTAGGCTGTTGAGGCCCATTTGAGGCCTTGGGAATCCTCTAGTGACAATGTGTTCACAAAACATGTAGAGTCACAGAGCCCTCTGCAGAGCATTTATAAATCTATAAGAATTGTAATTCATGCCTAGAACTTGCATTTGAAATAGAAGGATAGAAGGTAAATTCTGTGCCTTCAAACAAACAACATATGTTCTATTGACTTTCTATTACTATCTTCTCGTATTTATTACAAAATCATATATATATAAAGCTCTTTTTCTGTAAACATGTATGTGCAGATTAATCCACGGAGAGTAAAAATTTGTTTTAACAGTTGTATTTCACACCTTCTTGTATAAAACACTATACATATAGTACACACACACACACACACATATATATATATATATATATATATATATATATATATATAAAATACGCACACACACAATTAATGTATAATATATATACTGTATTTATATACGAATGTGTGAAATACAACTGTTAAAACAATTTTTTACTCTCCGTGGATTAATCTGCACATACATGTTTACAGAAAAAGTGCTTTAGACAGAAAACATTGCTACACCTCATTTTTGCATAGATGTTTATCAACAAGTGGCATGTTTAGTCTTTATAACAACATCATGACGAAGCACGATCATGGCAGTATGTAAATAACTGACATGATTACAACACCCTCGCATGAGAAATTGCTTCTTCGTTATGCCGGCCAGGGCTTATTTTTGATACTTAACTGGGAAATTGAAAAGCAAACATCAGAAAACATATTGCAACACTGCCAGGGGCGGTCCCTCAGCACCCCAAATAAAAAACAACAAAGTGCACCTTTAATTATTTTGTGTCTCCCAATAACAACTTTAATTGGCTTGTGGAGGCAGGCAGGGACTGTGGAAGCATAGCCTGCGTTCAGTTGGGACTTGATGAGGACGGATACTGTCCCCTAATGGCTCACATCACTAGTTCTACAGTCACAGGCCGCTAATGACTCGCTTGTCACCCGTCTCGTTAGCAAGGGGCAGACCTCGGCAAGCCCTCCCCTTGCCCAGTCGCCAGGGACAGGCCTAATTGGGTACTGGGTGTGGCTGGATTTAGGGCGGATGGTGGTCACTGTTGCGTACACTTGATAATAGATTCCCGGGAGACTACATTAATCTACAGTTTCAAACCTGTAAATTGAACACCCGTGGTCTGGCCTTTCTCTCGCCACCCCTAACAATTTGTACTCTTTTGTTCAAATGTATGGAGTTATTTGTTTTGGACACAAGTTGGTTAGTTCTTTCAGCTGGCATCACGCAACAACTCTGCTGACTGATGTTTAGGCGATAGATTTTATAAATCTTTTTATAAAATGTATTCAGTCCTCTACCCAATAACTTCCAGGCGTCCCTCATAAAAATGCATGAATATGAATTAAGCATATATTAAATGTGTTTCATTTGTACCTGCTCTCCAGAGGACTTTCCGTCACAATATTATGTCAAGGAATGTCTATAGGCCACCAAAGTATGCTAAGTACAATTCAAATCCTAGATTGAATTTTCTGACCCCTGAAATTTTTCTTTCAAAAATCACTATTGAAAAATCTGTTATTTTAATGTGACATTGACATTCTTGACAACGGAATGGAAATATGGTATAGGACCAACAATAGCTTTATTTTAATATTTTGTAAAACAAAATGTTCATGTAAAAATTCTTTTGGGAATATGTACCTGTCTCTTTACTTTTTTTTCTTTCTTTTTTTTTTTTGTGTGTGGCTCACTTACAGATTTGCCGCATATTAAAATCTGGACCATTTAGCTCTTGATCCATTTGATGTTAATTTGGCTCAGGTTTGTGACATCGTTCATTTGAAGGTATCGATTGTGTTGTGGCTACAAGATCTATCTTGGTCTCATCTTAAAAAAAAAATTCTTACAACATATATACACTCACCTAAAGGATTATTAGGAACACCATACTAATACTGTGTTTGACCCCCTTTCGCCTTCAGAACTGCCTTAATTCTACGTGGCATTGATTCAACAAGGTGCTGAAAGCATTCTTTAGAAATGTTGGCCCATATTGATAGGATAGCATCTTGCAGTTGATGGAGATTTGTGGGATGCACATCCAGGGCACGAAGCTCCCGTTCCACCACATCCCAAAGATGCTCTATTGGGTTGAGATCTGGTGACTGTGGGGGCCATTTTAGTACAGTGAACTCATTGTCATGTTCAAGAAACCAATTTGAAATGATTCGAGCTTTGTGACATGGTGCATTATCCTGCTGGAAGTAGCCATCAGAGGATGGGTACATGGTGGTCATAAAGGGATGGACATGGTCAGAAACAATGCTCAGGTAGGCCGTGGCATTTAAACGATGCCCAATTGGCACTAAGGGGCCTAAAGTGTGCCAAGAAAACATCCCCCACACCATTACACCACCACCACCAGCCTGCACAGTGGTAACAAGGCATGATGGATCCATGTTCTCATTCGGTTTACGCCAAATTCTGACTCTACCATCTGAATGTCTCAACAGAAATCGAGACTCATCAGACCAGGCAACATTTTTCCAGTCTTCAACTGTCCAATTTTGGTGAGCTCGTGCAAATTGTAGCCTCTTTTTCCTATTTGTAGTGGAGATGAGTGGTACCCGGTGGGGTCTTCTGCTGTTTTAGCCCATCCGCCTCAAGGTTGTGCGTGTTGTGGCTTCACAAATGCTTTGCTGCATACCTCGGTTGTAACGAGTGGTTATTTCAGTCAAAGTTGCTCTTCTATCAGCTTGAATCAGTCGGCCCATTCTCCTCTGACCTCTAGCATCAACAAGGCATTTTCGCCCACAGGACTGCCGCATACTGGATGTTTTTTCCTTTTCACACCATTCTTTGTAAACCCTAGAAATGGTTGTGCGTGAAAATCCCAGTAACTGAGCAGATTGTGAAATACTCAGACCGGCCCATCTGGCACCAACAACCATGCCACGCTCAAAATTGCTTAAATTTTCCCATTCTGACATTCAGTTTGGAGTTCAGGAGATTGTCTTGACCAGGACCACACCCCTAAATGCATTGAAGCAACTGCCATGTGATTGGTTGATTAGATAATTGCATTAATGAGAAATTGAACAGGTGTTCCTAATAATCCTTTAGGTGAGTGTAGGTCAACAACATGCATTTCTGTTTTCACATTTGTAGTAATGGTTACTACACTGCACTGCTTTACTCCATTCTTTGCTACTGAACATTTCCTCTTTGAAATGTGCAAAGCATTTTTATAGGTACAAAACCTTTTCTATTTAGTGTCTCTAGCTTCCTGATAATTAACCCAAATGTGTCTGGGACATCCAAAACACTTGTATACTTGCAAAGTATATTTATCTAATTTATGCATGTTTTCATGCAACTCTAACTTCTTTGGAATGACCATTGGTCTCTAAGGATCCCTTAATGATGGTATTTTTACCAAATAAAAATAATTTTCAGTTAGAATTGCTAAAAAATCGGAATACTTTAACAGGCCACTGTATGTGTGTGAGAGAAAATCCTCTGATGAACTGGGTCAAATGATACAGTTATACTATGAAGAAAATATTTCTTCCCTCTGTACTCATCGATGTCTCACAATTAGTGAAATGTTTGAATTTAAATTAAATACATTTTCTTTTGTTACGTACTGAACTGCTAGAATGAAACAGCTGATGTCACAGTCACACACTACAGACTATGTGTATGAGGGTTTCCATGACCTGTTTTTGGGCTGTGGCAGTGGTATTTTGGTGTGTGTTTTTGTGATATAAATGAGCTGTTTACGTGTGAGTTCTGTGAAACCTCTTAAAGGCCCAATTCATTATTTATTGCATTTCATGTTCTTATTGTGACAACATGCCCCTATTGAATGAACTGCTGTTAAATGAACAATTTCTTTTAGCACAATAATGCTGGAAGCGTTCAACATTTGTTTTTGTTGTTTTGTTTTTTTAGCCCAGAGTTAGTGGGGAAAAAAAATATACGCTTTATTCTCCATAGAAATTAACTGGAGAAAAAATGTGACTCGTCACAGTCTCCTCTACATTACAGCTCTTTAAAATCACATTTTGAAATATTTATTTGGCTCTTCATCATGGCTCTGCAGTACACATCTTTCAGTGTCATATTTGGTGGTCTAATTAATCTCCACAAGGGAGAAATTTGCCAAAGAGTCTGTCACCCGGTGGCCATTTTGACAGGTCCTGTCAGGGAGATACGAAGCCGTATCATAATCCACGAGTTTCAGTTTCTGCTTTCCTCTGCCCCAGCAGGCAAATAAACAGAGACATGTTTTCTATCAGAAACCAGAATAAAACCTGAAGCTTAGCCTTGAGAGACACACAATATACATACAAACATTGTCAGCATACATTTACTTAATAAACATAGGTATCTAAGTGAAAAGAAAAGTTATTTATGACCTTAATCACCTGACCTTCTCAGTGTCTCAGTTCGTTCCTGAGCTATATAGAAGACACCATGAAGTAAGTAAGAAAATAAATGCAGTGTTCAGAACAGATAACATTCAAGCTTATAAATGAAATTCATGAGGTCAGATCACAGCAGAACGTGGTCTAAACATGGAAACGACAATTCACTCCATGCCTCAATGATAGCTAGTGAAACTGAAACTGAAAATGTATGTTGTTACACACTTGCAGCAATTCCCATCCGGACAACCAAACCGGCTTCAGAGATGTCTGCTGGTATAGATAAATGCAAATGATTTTTAGTTGCTGTATTTTTCCTAATGCATTCATGTTTTAAGGTTTGAACTTTAGCAGCTAAAAGGTGTCAACGTTGCTGCTATCCTGGAGTGTAACAACAATGAAATAATCCACACACACACACACACACACACACACACACACACACACACACACACACACACACACAGCCATCTGGCGTGTCTGTCAGAGGACCTGACAGTCTTACCAGATATCACAGAGGGTGCTGTATGATGTCATGCAAGAAACAGCCTCCAAAGTGATTTCCCACCCCCTCCTATGCATGGCACTATTATAAACCATGAACACACTGGCTCTTTTGACATATACACTCCTTCTATAGGAGACTGAATACATCTCCATTTTTTATCACAGTACAAGTACGCAGGCTATGGATATAGATATTACTTTGTGCCTCTGAGGGCATTTTTCTTCTTTCCGAATGATTGCGATTATAATGGCCGAACTATAAGAGCAGCATTATTAGCATCTGATAACACATTTCCAGCATATGTGTGACACTATTATATCTCCCCTCGCTTCATAGGCCTCACATAGCAGCACAACTACAAACAATTTTTGTGTCTGGAACAGACCATTAAGCCAATTAACATAATGTAAAGCGGAATAAAGGGGGAGGGGCCTAATCCCTTCAAGCACAGGTCTCCCATGAGTAATAGGTGTGAATATTCGCTAGCATCTCCTCCTGTACCCCCTTCATCCCTGTATACAGCTTTCTCCCCTGCCAATCGATCCCCCCCTCCCCACCCCACACACACACACACACACACACACACACACACACACCTTCCAACAAACACACTCTAAAGCGCCTAGCGCACTCCTGGCATAGTGTATATAATATGTAGCTAGCTAATTGCAAATCATCTGTGATGTACACGACTGCTTCACTAATTGCCGCTGGAAGCTGTGCTCATTAACTGTTCTCATCTGGCTCGGTACACAAGCTAAACAACCTGCAAACGATCCAGCAATTACTGTTATTTTACATCCACGACGACGCCAGGCGCGCATGAAAATAGCTGCTGTAAATAACAAAAGACATTTGGCTGCAAATGTCTGAAAACGCGTCGCCGCCAAAAAAGAGGCTCATTAAAGACTAGTTATTTATTGAAGAATATTTTAACAATAGACGCAAAAGCAGCAGGGCGCTCCGGAGGGACTCGCCGAAGGCTTTCCTGAGTTCGGTGGCACGCCCACGGATCATTTATTGACCAAACTGAGTTTTGTTGTTTACAAATAAAATGGTGGTATGCTGACAATGTTTGTGTAACATATGCCTCACGCATACTGTATGTCACCAGAAAGCAGCCGTACAACTGAGTGAGATAGTGTTTGCGTGTGTGTGTGTGTGTGTGATGGAACCAGAGGGCTAAGGTGAGGGAGAGAGAATGTTTTTAGACGGTCTGTCTGGCCTCTTACATTCATGCATATATTCACAGCTCCTCCAGATGCCTTTACATAAATTCATGTATATAAATGCACAGGCACTCTGTCAGGGAGGAGTCTAATGGGTGTTCATTATTGGGAGAGATACATCGCAAGAAACGCAGATTGGACCGCTAGGTTGTACCAGGCTTCAAGCTACTAACGTCTCGGTTTTAGTTTTTTTTACAGAAAAAGACTAATACAGTAAAAACCTGTTAACTGTAAGTTACCTATCATATACGATGAAAACTGGTCAATGGTTTAACATCAAATAATTGTAATTTGACTGTAAAATACTGTCAAATTTATGCTTTTGCAAGTAGCAACTATGAATTAAATACCAAAAATAATTTTGTTCTTATTTTAGCAATCAGCAAAGTAGGGTGTTCTGGGTTACTTTTTGTTATTTATTGCTTCACTCTAAATAATAAAGGTTCCAAAAATAGTTTTTCACAGTGATGCCATAGAAGAACCATTTTTGGTTCCCAAAAGGACCTTTCAGGTAACAGAACCTTTTTTGTTGGTGTTGTCAAAGGTTCTTTATAGAACTATCAATGCAAATGAAGAACCTTTATTTTTAAGAGTGTTACACCCTGATGGTGTGTATGACCCTGCACCGTATACACAAGTATTGGCCATGATTTATGGACAAACCACTTACTCTGATTCATCTTGTGACTTTATTTTTGTACCACCTGTATTATTATGGAGGATATAAGTACGTTTTAAGGCAGAAAGCCTTAAAGATTTTGGTAGTTCAAGTTTTATATCACTTAATGAAATACGATTATAAGTTGTAAAATATATAGGCACCAATATGTAATCCTATAAAACCGTAAACATATTTACATAATTTTTTACTACACTACAGCTGATGGAGTTTTAGCAGAATATCTCTTAAAAATGCATTTATAGTCTAACAATACAGCCTCTAACTTAAAGAAAAGTAGAGCTATTGAGAGAAATTCTGGTGAAAAACTTTTATTTTGTGTTTCCCAGAATGAAATCATTCTCTAATATTGTCATTCATCAGTTCTTATTATGATGACATACAAAATTCTGAAGAATAATTGCTGTGCAGTGTATGTGATTGTGACATTACTCTTTCTGTTCTATTGCTTTATTTTTTCCCACATCATGACATATTATGAGTCCATTATGTGAATTGATTTTCAAGTTGTGAATATGAAAGCAAATACAAATATTGTCTCAGATGTGATTACCTGCATTGCCTCCATCCGCACTTCTAGAATTAGATTGTATTCAGAAACATTCAACAGCCACTCTCCATCTGGACATTAGCTCCGTTACTAAAAAGTTTCTAAGGTTTGATGTGGGTCAATTAAAGCAAAACCTATTAGTGGGAACTGATTCATTGTGGCCGTCACAGTCAATTATCTCATTAGCATGAGTTCCTGAGTTTAGCCCATTATTCTCTTGTTATTTTCCACTATTTAAGCTATAGATTATGCAATAATGATGTTTGAAAAGTCAACAAATTAAATGTGAGTTAATGAACTTGAATTTGAGTTTTACTACAAATCTTTGTATGAGAATTACTGAAAGTGCTGATATATATATATATATATATATATATATATATATATATATATATATATATATATATATATATATATATATATATATATATAAATGAAATTGCAGAATGACTTTCTAATTTTTCTTGACATAATAATAATTATGATCAGAAGCAGCAGTTTTATTTTGCCATGACATAAAATAAAGATTTATTTTCACTGTAAAAAATGGCTGTGAAATCTACAGTTATTTACTGTAGATTTCACAGTAACATTACTGTATAAGATTTTTACAGTAGAATATTGTAAAGTTTACAGTAAGACCGTAAAAATCACAGTAGTCCAAGCATTACAGTTGAAATCACAGTAGTCAAATCATTACTGTAAAAAAATCACAATTTAGCCACTATAGTACTGTAAATAGTAAAGTAAACTACTGTATTTTCCTTTTTTTTATCATATCTTTCTTTGTACCCCTTTCACATGGACCCAGATTATTGTTGTTCAGAATTCATTACCGGAATATGATATAAATACTCGATGGTGAGCTTTAAGTAAAAGTGTAATATTATTAAATTAAAATGTGTCATGTAACTTGTACTGATGCACCTGCTGCAGGAGCTTTCTATTCCATACAATATATTATTTTTTAAGAATTCACATAAGATTCTAAGAATATTTTTTGTTTGTTTGTTTTGTGACTGTAAATGGGTGTTTGGGTGTAAATGGGTGTTAACAGGGCAATAAAATATTTGATAAGCCTTATCTTAAACTTTTCCAAAGTCTCCCCTGACATGGTCTAACAATATAGGCTTCATAAACGCATATTTTTTTTTAGATATCATCCTTAGATTTGAAATTAAGCATGACCATTGGTTATAAGTTGCAATAGTATATTCACATAATTATGTATATTAATATTAAAATATTAATATAAATATTTTTATACATTGAATAAATATATTCTTAATATTTGTTGTTTTTATTTTTGAGCTTATTTATCTCAATATTAATAACATCTGATTAATTTTTAGTTTTGAACTTGAAACTAAAAATTAAATTGAAAACTCTCAAACTTTCTCTCATTATGTGTCTATTCAGAATGACTTTTATTTATGTGTCTATTCAGAATGACTTTTATTTTGGGTAGGCTATGTCATGTGCATTACTTGCCAAAATTGGGGCTGTCTGGTTAACTCATAAATACGTACCATGGGATTTTTATTTTACAAAAAAATCAGTGTTGTATATTTTTTTCTTTGGAAGCAGGAGAGATAAACGTGCAAGTTTCCAGAGCTGTTTCTGAGCTGCAGGGCGAATAAAGCGCCGGCAGAGTGGGCGGGGTTTACCCAGTCAGTCTAGAAAGTTCTAGAATCTGTGGGAAAAAAAGCGCGAAAGCAGCACTTGCATTTCTGACTCGTCGGACTCGTCAGTGACAGAAAAGCTCCGTTAATTCAAAAATTTACGTTTATTTACACACGCTTTGTCTTGTGGTTGTATTTATCTATTTTTGTTTTCGTCTTTTGTGTTGATTTCTTTCACTTTTTGCTTGAGAGGAATTCAGCGAAAACGTTTAATTCCGTGAGAGCTCCGACGGAGCTCCGACGGAGACGTTTTCACAGCCGTTAATAACAGACTATTATTACACAAATTTACGTTTCATTATACACGGCTTTGTCTTGTGGTTGTATTTATTTTGTTTTCGTCTTTGTGTTGATATCTTTCACTTTTGGCCTGAGAGGAATTCAGCGAAAACGTTTCCGTGAGAGCTCCGACGGAGACGTTTTCACAGCCTTTAACGTTAACGTTAATGTATTTTTCCCCACCCGTGGCCTCTGCCGGAATTTCCATCTTGGAATCGCGGATCCTTCACCAACTGCTTATCGGGACTTCCAGAAAATCAGTAAGTAAATGTACCATCACTAACGTAACTTACTAGGAGCAAAACAAAAATTTCTGTGTCTGTGCCACACCCTTGTAAGGCTGTGGAAAGCCACTTGTCATAAAAATGAATTACTCGTGCAAGCACTGTAATTTCACCACAGCTTCAATTACTGCATTTGTTCGTCATTTGAGCATACACAGAAATCTAGCTAACTTTAGATTTCCATGTGGCGTAGCAAAATGCTTTGCCACTTTTCTGACGCGTGGTGCCGCTCAAAGCCACATGTACCGCTTTCACAAGAAGACAGCTAAACCAGGACTTAAAAGGAAAATTGATGGAGTTGATTTGGCTTGCTCTGTTGAAGGTTGTAACTATGTGGCAGCAAATTTTCCAAGCTTACATGAACATCTTCATTGGCATATTAAAGATGGCACAAAAGTGTCATGCCCTTACATTAATTGTATAAAACATTTCCGTGTCCGTTCAACCTTTGCCTCGCACTTGAATCGGAAACACAAGAATATATCTAGTTCTCCACGTATTAGCCAAAGTTCTACCAGTGCTTGTACTAACATCACCTGTGCCTCCATGTCATCAGACAGTGAACTAGATCACACTTTTGAGACAACCTTTGACGATGATGATGACAACACAAATGATGAAGTGGACACAGATGATTTTATGAACAATCTGGCCATGTTTTATCTCCGAATGCAGGCTAAAATGCTGTTACCAGCCAGTACAATTCAGACCTTAATAGAGGAAATGCAAGAGGTTCACAACACTGGTTTGACTCATCTATTGTCTAGGATGCATGAAGAGTTAACAAATCTGAATGTGCCTGAAAGTGATATTAAGAGGCTCCTTGATAATCTCTCAAAAGATAACCTTCTGAAAATGTGCAACGAAGGAGTGTTTAGAACAGATCAAACCCGTAAAACCTTCTTTAAGAGCAGATTTAGCTATGTTGAGCCAGTCAAGACTTATTTGGGCATTGATGCTAAAGGCAAAGAGAGGTTCTACCAGTATGTGCCCATCAAAGATACAATAAAATCACTCCTCTCTCAGAACTCTGTTAAAGAGCAGTATGCCCAAGCTAAAGTTGACACAGAAACAAATCCTGATGTTCTGGAAGATGTGAGAGATGGTAGAAACTTTAAAGAGAATATACTTTTACGAGATTCACCATCTTCATTGTCTCTCATCTTGTATCAGGATTCTTTTGAAGTTGCGAACCCACTCGGCTCAGGCAGAAAAAAACACAAAATACTGGCCATGTACATGACACTTGCAGAGATTGCACCACACAACAGGTCTTCCATTGATCCAATGCAACTAGTTATGTTGTGCAGAGAGGAGGATTTCCAATTTTTTGGACAAGAAAAAGTGTTCTCCACTTTAGTCAGTGACTTAAAAGAAATGGAGGAAAATGGAATTGAAAATGGTGCTGGGGAGAAAATAAAAGGCTCTGTGATTGCCATTACTGGAGATAATCTGGGGTCACACAGTATTGGCGGGTTTACTGAAAACTTCAGTAAAAGCACACATTTTTGCCGGTACTGTGTCATCGACAGAGTGTCTTTTCAAACAGATCCCTGCAAATCTGGTCCTAAAAGAACCATAGAGAGTTACAGAAACAGTGTGGCAGACCTGGTAGACCAGAAAATGAACAGTGGAGTAAAGTTTGACTCAATTTTCAATCAGTTGAAATATTTTCATGTTTGCCAGCCAGGGCTCCCTCCATGCCTGGGTCATGACCTGTTTGAAGGGGTTGTTTCATTTGATCTTGCTATGTACATTAAGCACTTAGTGACAGTGGGCAAACACTTCACCTATGGTCAACTGAATCGGACTATATCACAGTTCACATACCTAGGCAGTGATGCAAATAACAAGCCATGTGAGGTTAAAACTAATGCGGAGAAGCTGGGTGGACATGCTGCTCAAAACTGGTGCCTCTTACGTCTCTTTCCTATTCTGGTTGGAGACAGAATCAAAAATCCACTTGATGATGAGGTGTGGCAGTTGTGTTTAAAGCTCAGAGAAATTGTGGATTTGATATGTGCACCCAAGATCCATACCAACCAAGTAGCATACCTTAAGATTCTCATTGAGGAATACATCCAACTAAGAACTGCCACATTCCCAGAAAAGACACTTAAACCCAAACACCACTATCTTGTCCATTACCCAGAACTCATTCTTCAGTTTGGTCCCCTCATTAGGTTGTGGACATTGCGCTTTGAAAGCAAGCACTCATATTTTAAGCAGTGTGCAAGGAAACTGCATAACTTTAAAAACCTCTGCAGTACCTTAGCAGAAAGACACCAGTTGCTACAAGCATATTTACATGCTGGTAACTTATTTCCTCCAACTCTGCAAATGGGCCAGCCAAGTAAATTTGATGACCAACTGTACCAGATTGGCATTCAGAGAGCTGTCAGTCTCAAGGGTCTCCACCCAGAACACACTATTGAAACACCCTCTGTCACTTTCAAAGGCACTCTGTACAAAAGAGGCATGACTGTTGTAGTGGACCAAAATGACACAGGGTATCTACTTGGGAAAATACTGTTGATACTGGTAAATGAGGCAAACGTGCATTTTGTTGTCCAGCAGTATCAGTCTGTGCCTGTTGTGGATCTTGGTGTTTATTGCTTACAAAGCAACTCAGAAGCACAGTATCAGTGTTTGACTGTAGAGAAGCTCGCAGATTATTACCCTCTTTCTGTATATAATCAATTTGGTCTTAATCTTGTTGCTCTGCATCATTCTGTGTTTCAGACAAATGAGTGATGGACTCCATTGAGAAGGCAATACAGGCCGTGCTACCACAGCTAGATGAAGCAAAGCTTGAAACTTTAGTCAATGAGTTGGTGAAAGTAGGTGTTGAAGGACCAGATGATCTGCAGTTTATTCAAGAAGATGACATCAAACATCTGCTCACAGCCATTCAGTGCAGAAAAATTATTCATTTCTTGAAAGGAGGTGAGATTATTTGTTTTAATTAACATATATTAGTTGATCCGCTACAATTAATAACTAAATAAATCAGCAATCATTCAATCATAATTTTGTAAATAAAAAAAAAAATAGTAAAAATTCTCTGATTTCAGCTTATTATATGTGGATGTTAGTGTATACCGGCTTGTCCAAGATTCTGTCCCCTTTGGTCAGGCAGGTGACATATTGATAAAACTTGAGGAGTACAGATTGAGGTTTCAGATTGAAATCCCCCGCAGCAATAAATGCCTTCCTGGGTGTGCAGTTTGCTGTTTGCTAATGGCAGCATATAAAGACAAAAAAAAGACAAAAAAAAGGGGAAAAAAGATGGTATATCCGGGAAAAATAAAAACTATTCATGCCTCTGCTATGCTGTATCTGTACTAGTAGAGTTATTCCACGCAAAACTACAGACCCACAGCTTTCCAAAGAGCCCAATCACTTGTTTATAGGCCCAAGTATGTAAGAACAGTGCAATACAGTATAGAAGGACAGTGGTCGCATAGCAATTGAAAATAGCATTTAAGATATTTCCCATATTCCCCCATGCAGATCACATAGTCATGCATTGCATTTGCTCTTTTTTTTTTAAACGCATTGATTTTAATATAGGCCTACACCTGCAATGCGGCTGAAAAAAGCACATCATCAAAAATATTTCAATGTTCACAAGTAAAATAATTTTCTTGTTTGTTCTGACCATCAGTTGACCTCAAATCATCCATCTAGGCCAATTAGTAATTGAGATAAAGCCATGGCAACCATTTTGGAAATTAGCTTTTCCCAAGGTCAGATTTAAATAGATTTTTAGTCTGGTATTTAGTATTTTTTTTATAGTTAGTATATTTGAACTGCACTAGAATCCATAAAAAAAACAAAAACATTTTGTATAAATTTTGTTGGTTTAACCCTATATTGACCCACCTATAAGGACCTGACGGCCACCATTTTTAGGGCCCTATGAAATCCGTTTTATTTTTTCGCAAATTCCGTTTTTTATTTTTTCTAATTCCGTTTTTTTTTTTTTTTTTTTTTTTAGCCCTTTTGGATTTTTAGGATTTGCTTGTTTTCTTTTCACTTCTAAGCAGTATTGACCTTTAGAAATTCACAAACTCACAATTCAGCTATTTTATTTAAACTGTTAATATATTCAGCAAAGCACATTCAAAATTCTCCAAAATTCAGCCAAACCTTCAACAAATCTCTGGCCAAAAATTAAAGATTAAATTAGCCTTTAAATCATTTTTCACTAAGAATGTTTTATAAAAAGATAAACCACATATTTAAGCCTTTTAAATCATTTTTATAAAAAGAATTAGTCAAAAAAGATAAATTACTGACATTTACAAATACAGTGCATATTAGCTTATCTTTTAATATTAAAGGTCCCGTATTATGCCCCTTTTCACAAGATGTAAAATAAGTCTCTGATGTCCCCAGAGTGTGCATGTGAAGTTTCAGCTCAAAATACCCAACAGATCATTTTTTACAGAATGTTTAAATTGTCATTTTTTGGGGCTCAGAAAAACGCTCTGTTTTAGTGTGTGCCCTTTAAATGCAAATGAGCTGCTGCTGGACGACCCAGGGGGCGGAGCTTCATGAGCTCACGCACAGTCTCTCAGGACAATTTCATCTCCCGGAATGATGATAATATCAGAAACTCAGAAGGAAGTAAAAAAAAAAAATCGTTTATTTAATGTCAACAAAATATATGCAAATTCCGTGAGATTCCGCGCGTATAAGAGAATTCCGTTTTCATGTGTAAATTCCGTGATTCCGTCCGCGTTTTCCGCATCACGGAAATCATAGGGCCCTACATTTAGAATTTTTTAAAAAGTTTTAGTTTAAGTACATCTGATACTATTGTAAACCACTAAGAAACCTTTTGTTAGAATTTTTTTTTTTAGGGTCAACCTTTATTTTCACCTGACTATTCTGTGCTTTCACTCATATGTGTGTAATGCAGGTCCTTCCAATCCCCAGCTGAGCCCTTCAACGTCTGAGCCACTGGCAGTTGCCCCTTCCAGCACATGCCCCATATCATCTATCAGTCCCATCTCTGCATGGGTGAACAGTTTTGAGGTGCCATGGAACAAAGTCAGGCCGACTCTTAGAAGAGCAGTAGATGCTGGTGAGAGGCCAGCTCCGGATGACCGCAGACACTTGATAAAAGTCACTGTTGATGCGATGAGAGAGCGTTCCTTGAACCCTACTCGCAGAGAGTGCGTGGTAGTGGCTAAAGCTATAACTCAAAAACATCCAAATAGCTTTTTAGACAAAAATGAAGAGGGGGAGCTAATTGGATGTGGGTATTTCAGCATTATAAATCAGCTCAAAACCAGAGTAGAGTATTTGAATCGAGGCAACACTCTTTCCCGTCTGAGGAAGCACAAACGCACCCAGAGAGATGATGAGGATGGTGATGATGACCAGCCAGCAGTAGCTACATGTGCAAGAATCGACAGTTATGGATGTGTTCGTTGGCAGCCAGAGGACTATCCAGATGGGGAAACATCAGCATCATTGGAGGAAAAGAAGCTTGAAATGATGGATATATTCAGCCGAGAGGGACTCAAGGGCGCTGAGAGAGGAAGGGTAGAAGACCTAATGGCAATCACTTATGCCAAACAGCGGGAATACATCAACACAAAGCCTTCCCCAAGCATTCTGGATGTGGGTAAAGAGTGGCCATTTCTCTTTTCACAGAAGTTTTTATTGACACATTTTACCACTCTCACCAATGTTGAACTATACACAAGACTAAATGAAGATATGGACAAAAAGGGTAAAAGACTCCTGGATTTCTTCAGTAGTCAGATTACAAAGTGGAGGAAAGAAGTAAGAGCTGTTCTGAAGGAAGCCATAAAGAAGGACCGAGAAGGATCTGATGGCCTAGCAGCGATGCTTGTGATGTTGGCACACTTCAAAGAGCAAGAGGAGTCACTTTTTCTCATTGCTGATGTAAGTTCCTTAATTATTTAAATCTTTTATTTGGAGTTTTCAGCAATTAATTGTCACATTTATTGCGGAAGAATCATTTTCCCTGATTAGAGTGAAATATCCCCCCCCCCCCCCTCCCCCAAATTGTTAATGCAGGTTGACAAACCTCCAATTGTTCAAGTAAATACAGGTTTGTGTCAGGTTTATGTTATTGGTGGTTGAGCACTTTTTCCTTGATAGACCTCACCTCACAATATAGCCCACGTGGTGCAAGCTTCTATCTCAATTCTTGGGTAAATACTGGGTAAAGTCACTGTTGTCCACTGTGTGCACAATATTTGAATTAAGAGAAAATTGATGTAGTGTTGTAATTGATAAAGTTATTGTGGTACTTAGTTAATTTTTTATGTGTAAACATGCACAAACCTTCGGAGAAAAACAAAAAAAAGGCTCATTGCTTCCTTATCAACAAATTTCAAAAAGCTTTTTCTATCCTAGAGGTAATATACCGTCTACCTTGTTTCAAGTAACTCTTATCTTTGCTGGCATAGGAGACTACCACTCCCGCAGACGCAGAGGCCCAGCTGTCTCTCCCAATCACTCCAAGGATCATCATGCTCGGTAAGTTTCACATTCAGTGTTAACGAATCCTTTGAATGCATACGTGATATGTATGCTCCCTGCCCTGTTTTTACAATAATTTATGTGGAGAAAATCTTTTATAGAATGTATTGCTATGAAATATAATTTTTGTGATGACTATTGTCTTTACTAAGGAGAGACAATCCTGACTGCCAAAAAATGGATGCTGTCGATCGAGGGGAGGGTCGTAATCCCACCTGGTGCTCACATGGCGGACTTCACCACTGCCTTGGCCGCTCTCTTCGCCTGTTACTATGTATTTAACCTAGAGTATCAGGTGGAAGCCAGCACAACACTGGAGTTTGTTCAGAGGTATTTTTTTATCTTAAATAGTTTGATTGCAGTGTAAAAGCAAATTGACAATTGAAAAGCTGTTCAAAATCATCTTCTCCCTTTAAAATTAGGGTTGTGAACCGACACTGGTCTCACGGTTCGGTTCGATTACGATTATCATGTCATCGATTCAGTTCAATTCGATATCACAATGCATCGCGATGCACTGCATTCTCAATTTAAAAATTTTCTTCAAAAGTGATGTGTGTGCTCGCCTGTTCAAACAGTGACATTCCAGTTGGGAGTAATGCTTGTTTATGCCATTGGATCCCATTGCGCCTGTTGTCAGTGGCTTGCCGCATGATCTAGTCGGCCGCATGATCTAGTCGCCCTTTGAAGAGGAATGGTAATCGAGAAAGTAGACAACCTTGACTAACCAGGGTTCCCGCGGGGTCTTAAAAAGTCTAAATGTCTTAAATTCTGAACTTTAAATTTAAGGCCTTAAAACGTCTTAAAAACAGCCAGATTTTCATCAGCGGTCTTAAATTTCATTTAGTCAGGTCTTAAAAAAGGTTTTACCGTCGTTCATTTCCAGAAACGCTGGCTGCATAAAGTTATTACAAAGTAGCAAAAAAGTATCGAAGTCGCTCGCCAAGAGGCACAGTTCACATATCGCGTCTTTTTCACGCTCAAGTTCATTCAAATGTAGGCGCGCGGTAAGCGCGCTTATAATAGAAGCGACGCACTCGTTTATTTCCAGGCGCAGCGACATGAAAAAAGACATGAAGGATGCGGGTGCACCCAAACACTACGGGTGTTTTTCTCTTATCCGTAAATAAATCTTGTAACAGAGCTACAGCAAGCGTTTTTCGGCGGTGGAAATCCATTAGCCACTAAAACTTTTTTGTCATTGTGGAGTTGCATAGCAACGACAGACGCCACGGGAAAATCGGACCGAATTTTACTATTAATAATAAAAGATAAGCTAAAGTGTATTGTAAATGTCACTAAATAATTTTTTTATAAAAAGAATGAGTCAAAAAAGATAAATTAAAGTCTGAAATATGTGAGGTTTATCTTTTTATAAAAACCTTTTTTGTCAACTTAATTTGAACTTGTACATGTTAGTATATAACATGTTGCAAGACACTTTTAAAATTTGGCTATCATTTTTAATCGTATTATTTTAATGTTTATGTTAGTGCGTATTGATGCTAATTTTATTTGTTATTTGCTGTTTTTCAACATAAAACTTGGTGAATTGATTTCATTGTGTACAGGGTACCCGCGGGGTCTTAAAAGCATTGAAAAAGTCTTAAATTTGATAATCTCAAATTAAGGCCTTAAAAGCCTTGAATTTTGTATACAAAGTCTTGGATTTCGTTACAAAGGTCTTACATTTTTTTTGCCTTTTCTATGATTAAGTTCATACTGTAACAAAATTAACTGTTACTAATGTAGCGTAACGTTGAGTAAACCTCGCGCTCCACATCATAGAAGAACGCGCGAAAGCGTGCGCACCCGTTACGATGGTTACTAATCAGAGCTTTTCTTTTAAAAGAACATGTTTTCTACCCGGTCTTTTCAGTAGTATCTGGCCACAACCATCCACGCGCGCGCTCTACATTGTTGAAGAAGCGCGGATGATCTGAAAACTCAGACATGCTGGAGTTCAGCGATCTTCATTTGAGAAGATCTGTCACGCGCCGCTTGTGTTCTGTCATGAGCCGCTTGCGCTGTTTGTGCGACTAAATCTGCGATCAAAATGCAGGCTGATATACAGCAGTGTTTTTAATGTTGATCATTATGCGAGCAAGAATGCAATGTTTCCCGACTATCCACACGATTTCAAATGTGACATTGATTTTATACAACCGTAAAAAAAAGAAAAAGAAAAAAAAAAAGGGTAACATTAAGTGATGTACTACATTTTAAACAGTATTGTCAGGCTTATTGCTCCATTTTGCAACAAAATCTGTGGCTTTGACAAAGACAGTGAGTTACCGCCACCTACTGGCGATTTTAATATCATATTTATTAATATTAAACGTTTTTTAACATTGCATATTTATTGAACATTGTTTTATTTAAAGCGTTATTTATTTTTTAAAGGTATTATAAAGGTGAAAAATGAAATGGAAAAATCGATTAAATGGGGCAAATATTGAGAGAAAAATTGGAGAACTAAGGAAAAGGGATATGTAGAATTGCACAAGTGCTACTGCTAAAGAGTGCAATGTCAATACAGCCTGTTAGCTTAATTTTAATTTCTCATAAGCTTAATTGAATTGGCCTAGAGAGAATAATTATGACATTTTCTGACTAAAGACTAGTAGTCAGATAAAATAGCTACCAAAATTAAAAACTGCAAGTAAAAGTAATGACTAAAAGTTTGACAGAATGACTCAAATGTGACTAAGACCAATAAGCATTTTCGTCTGAAGATGAAGACTAAAACTAAATCAAAAATGGCTGCCAAAATTAACATTGGCCTACACAGGTGCGCGCTACAATACTGCTGCGTATGTATTAAATATGACTGATAATTTAAATAAAATGTTTTATTTAATTCAAGTAGTCTACTTGTACATAATTATTTTTTAGGGTTTAAAATGTATACAGGTCAAGGTCAAGGTCAAGTTTATTTCTATAGCACCTTAAAACAACATGAATGTTGACCAAAGTGCTTCACAATCTCAACACAGATGCACATACAGTTAAAACATAGCATATCAAATAATTCAAACCAAAAACACATAAAAGATAAAAATAAGGGTAAGGACAAAAGCCTAGTAACGGCACAAAAAAGTGCAATTACATGACCATTTCAAAAATGCATACAGCTTTTCGACGCATTTTAATAAGCTTGTGCAAAGAGGTACGTTTTAATCGATGTTTTAAAAACTTTTAATGTAGGGGAAGCTCTAATTGATAGTGGAAGTGTATTCCATAGTTTTGGAGCGTAAACTGAGAAAGACCTATCACCCTTTGTTTTCAGACGGGTTTTTGGAACGTTTAATACAGATTTGACATTTTCCCCTCATACTTCTTTCGGAATTGGTACGAAGTTGGCATTGGATTTCATTTGAAATGGTATTAAAAAGGTCTTAAAAAGCCTTGAATTTAAGCTGGAGGATCCTGGGGGTACCCTGTGTGTAGTATTAGTACTTTTGAACAGGATTCTGTGATAACAGTGATAATTTTTGGCACTATAATAATTAAGTGAAATGTTCATGCCATTTCATCTCAAGTTATGATCAACTATGATCAACTAAAATCATCTAATTATGTGTTTTTTTACATTAGGCCTAGCCTATAATATGTAAAGTACAATTTTCTATAAAAAAAAATTATATCTGATTCTGTTCTTTTCTCTGACACGCGTTGTTGGGTCTGGAAGGTTACTAATGTGATAGCTTTATCTGTAAATTAAGTTAATGCTTTTTCAATTACTGAATTCATTGAAATAAAATGAATTCTTTGATTTTAATATTTTTTGGCAATGCGTCGTGTAGGTCTTAAATTTCAATCTTTATGGTCTTAAAATGTCTTAAAAAACTGAAACCTGCAGGAACCCTGCTAACTCCTGTTGAGATGTGAAATGCCTCTGTCTGCTAGTCTTTATGTATGATTCTACATTGCTCACTGCACTTACAGTTATTCATTAATGTGTACATATTGTCCTTTCCCCTAACTCCTATACTCATGTTCATAGGTTTTTAGTCAGGATTAATCCTGACTCCAACAAGTGCACTGCCAAGGAGCAGATGAGCAAGACAACTGGGAGAGTGGTGAAGCGGAAGACTTCATACATGAACCCCCATGTAATCTCCTTCATCAGGGACTTCACAGAGTTCTATTTGCTAACTGACTAGATACAGGTGAGGTTCTGATAATAGCTTTAATAATAATTATAATGTAATTAATAATATAGGTATATGTGGGTATGATATAATTAATCATAATTTGATAATAATAATAATTATTAGGGATGCACCGATACCGGTATCGATATCGGGCCGATACTGAGCTCAATGTACTTGTACTCGTAAAAATGATTTGTGTACTCCGATACCAACAACCGATACCAACAACTGATACCAGGCGTCATTTTTTGTCATAATCGTTCAGTCCTACTTATTAAAATAAAATGTGAATGCATTTGACATTAATTGTTGTTTACTTGTTTGTTTATATCCATAATTAATTGATACATGATTCCCTTACAATAATTTTTGGCTAAAAAGTCACTGAATCGATTTCAAGTCACTGAATCGTTTCGGATCGTATCGTTCTAAATGAACCAATATCGTCCTTGAATCGTATCGACAACCACGAATCGCAAATTGAATCGTTGTTAAAACGAATCGTTGCACCCCTAGTTAACATTAACTATTAATAAACTGCACTTCTGCAGCATTTATTAATCTTAACCCTCTGGGGTCTGAGGTGTTTTCTGGGCCTTGGAGGTGTTCTGACATGCTCTGACATTTGTGCTTATTTCTGTTACTTGTGACATTTTCATGGCTAAAGTCTAATTACACTGTATTCAGCACAAACTCTGCTACAATAATATATCTATAAACATAGATAGCATCGGTGGTGTTAGTACTTGCCATTGGTCTATCGGTCTGCCCTGTACTACAGCCTGAAAAGTTTAACATTGACGGAATGGCCTCAGGTTTAGCCTAACCCTCACCAGTGAACCGGTTGTATTGAAAGTACAACTCTCTAAATAGTCTGTCGCTAAAAAAATGCTCACTACGGACTCGAAATCCAGGGGCTGCATGCAATGGCTGCTCTGCTAGTGTTGGTTAGCAACGGAGTAGCTTACCATTCCAGTGACGTTGCCGAATGTTGAAATCCAACATGGCGGCGCCCGTGTAACAACAACAACATTTTCAACATACCATTTTATCCTTTTTAACAAATTCTGCCACTTTAAAAATTGTACCAATGAGAATAAATAAAATACATCTGTTATATCACCTTTACTCAAAATTCCAGTTCAGTTCAATTTAATGTTAATTTTACCATTTACTAGTAGTAGTTTTTAAATAAAAAGTTGTATTTGTTAAAAGAACACACCACTTTTTTTTGGAAATAGGCTCATTTTACAACTCCCCCAGAGTTAAACAGTTGAGTTTTACCGTTTTCGAAACCATTCAGCCGATCTAATGTGTTTTCTTTAATTTCAGGGCTCCAACTGGGATTCTAGGTCTCCAAGGTCAGGGCATGCAAGAGGTCATAGACCTTTGTCAAGTGGCAGGGGAAGTTTAATTTCCTTTCTGTTTCAAATGTTCATGCAAATGTTAAATATTTAATTTTTTAATGTTCAATGTTTTATTTTATTTCAATATTGCCATAGTGTTATTTATTGCTCTTTAGAATGTGGTAATAATCAGTTATTTGCACGGCTTCAAAGTAGTTACATGTTTTGACCGTATTGTATCAATTTGCATTATTGTTCTGTCATAGCAACCTGTCATGCGGAACTAATGAATAAACTAGTAACAGTTTGATCTGTAACTTTACAAAACTTGTAATGAAATACCTCGTTTTGTAAAAATTTTCTTCTGTCGTAACTTAAATTTAGCAACAGTAGAATAAGCGGGATAATAGACTTCACGCCATTAGACTATCCAAAGTTAACACACTCCGCTGGGCGTTGTGGCTGCATTACAAACATGGAATGTGTGTTAATTTTGGATGGTATAATGGCATGTTGTCCAATGTCCATTATCCCTTTATGTTGTACCTGTTTTGTCATTCCTGTTCACCAAATGTTTTTAAATAAATAACTATTAACAATTTTCTTATTGTCTGCAGTTGATTGCAATATAGAATATGGGTGATTCTTTTAATGATGGCTAATATTAAATCAGTGATACAGTATTTAAATTCTACAGTGAGAAACTGAATTTACAGTGATTAACTGTTATCTCCTGACCGCATACAGACGCATTTATTTTTTTCTTCTACAGTAAAACAATCAATACTGTAAATACAACTAAAATCACAGTGTTTAATTGTTTTTTATTTTACAGTGAATACACAAAATACTGTAAATGGAAGTACAGTACCCTTACTGTAAAACGTATTCACAGTAACTTACTGGCAACAATTAGCCAGTAAGTTACTGTAAAAACAACTAAAATCACAGTATTTAATTGTTTTTGATTTCACAGTGTATACATAAAATACTGTAAATGGAAGTACAGTACCCTTACTGTAAAAAGTATTCACAGTAACTTACTGGCTAATTGTTGCCAGTAAGTTACTGTAAATTTTACGGTAAATTTTTTACAGTGTTGAACAACACAAAAAAAAAAGAGGAAGATGTGATTGAAATTAGAGATATGACATGTATAAGGATGAAAGCCTGTCAGTTACATTCCGTTATATTTTGGGCTGAGAAAAATCACATTGGCAATATGTTGGAAATGTCTGAGTTCTCTTTTGAAAACACAAAGCTTAATAATACACTCAGACACAAAGTAGTGCTTCTTTCTTTCCCTCCCTCTTACCCTCTCTATTTTCTGTTTCACATACCCTTTTCGTCACATTTCCCCATACAGACGCGCGCATGCACATAATGAGAACTCGTTTTAATGTGTTTATGGAATGTAAAGCCTTTCATTTTCTAAATCCTGTCTCTTAACCATTATCTCTCATTGTAACACATAAGGGCGGAGACAGGAGATATTGTGTGTGGGCGTACAACAGGCTTCTATGCGCAATCCTCACACAGAAAAACGAGAAAGAATGGTGAAGTGAAATTAATCCAAAAAAGGTAGAGTCTCCAGCGGAAGGAAAGAGAGGACATTAATGCAGACATTGCTTGTAGACAGAAGGACACTCTCTACCACAGATCGTGATAATTATGAGAGAGAGGGAGTGCAGGAGGGAGGATGAAATTGCTTGATTAAGAAAGAGAGTGAGAAAAAGAGAGGGAATGGGGGGGAGGGGGGGTAAATATTCAACTAACCGTTTCATTTTCCTTCCTAGAAAATCGAACAGTATAAGATTTGTGCAGATGTGGTCAGACGCATGACTCCCTGTAATAACAAAAGAACAAATTCATCACTTTCTTTGTTCATCTTCATCCATATAATCTTTAGATTTGAAACTGAAATAAATCTGATCATATTTTTGCCCACCTGCTGACAGCAATCTCCAAAGGGAGGCACATTATATATGTAGATTAAGATTAGCATGCATTTTGGCTTTAACGGCAAAGGACAAAATAGAATTTGCTTTCATGAGGCCTGATTTAATACGCCGCTCTGCATGAAATTCATTATAGAATCTCATTGGATGGACACATATTGAATAGACGCATTATATCACTAGTGTAAACCTCTTAGGTTACACTTTGTGGGTATATATTTGTCCTGGAAAGCAAAAGCAATGGCCCCTAATCCAAATCACTTGACATCTCTTTTACCAAGACTTTACTATGCCACTTAATCCGTTCGGGAAAGCGCAGCTTGCTTTATGCTATCCAGCTCAAACATATATGTAAGCTACAGAGCTAAATGGGAGCAATGGCAGGCCGAGTGGGTTGTGAGCTGAATTAATGAAGCTCAGGTTGGAGCTTCATCGTCCTATGCTTTCCCACCTTTCACAGACGCTACCAGGGGAATCAATTTGAACAAATACAGAACATATTGTGGCTGGGTTCATTGCAGCGTTAATTAATGTAGCAGACGCTAAAGAAACTCTTGAGTACAGCGAGTCCCAATTATCCAGGGAGCAGCCAGGAGCTGATTTGCCATTTGTTATATTAAGTATTTGGAATTAGTGGAGTCCAGGTATAATTAAAAATTGTGGCACTTTCACCTGCAACATGAGGAAACTTGTTAATTCCCAACTTTTCTCCCCTTTCCCCCATGATTTAACAGATGGTGAGAAAGGAAAAAGGGTAAGCTACTGAGTGAGGGGGAAAAAACATGTTGCTGTCTAATGTAAAGCTTAAAAAAGCACATTTTGGCACCACTATTCGGATTGAAGTGAATGAAATGACAACGATTTTTTTTATGTTGTGTATTTTATCAAGGTTTATCGTGTCAGTTAGAATTAACCAATCACATATCTTGTTTCTCGCTCGAAGGTTTGTTGGCGCAATGAGCTTTTCCTCCCCACTTTCGCTGTTTGTTTGTTTGTTTGGAGTCCGCCTTCACTTTATGTACCAATACAACAAAACACGGAGGTGAAAAACAAAATAGTAATCATTTCGATCAACACGTCGCAGGACTTCTTCCTTAAACGTCTAGGGCGGAAACTGAATTGTATGCATTGAGGGAAATGCATGCAAGGCAAGCTACAACATCGAATCACAATATTTCTGATGTCTGCTCAGCCTGCGCTCGCGCGTAGGTGTGTGTGTGTGTGCACGCGCGCTTCCATTGGCCCGGGAATGGCGTCAGTAGGAAGCCGAATTCATTTGAGCAAGTGTGTGCACGGTGACGTGGGGGCTCACTGTGAATCATAGGGTTGACATGGAAGACTTCAGTCACAGGTCATTTAGCACAGTGGGATTTCTGTTCCAGCACAGCACACACACAAATGCTGCTGTAAATACACCGTGCTTCGCATCAAAATTTCTGTACATTTTTGCCTTCTCAAAAAGTGTGATTTTAAAGCATCTTACCAGAAGTAGAATCTTAATCTTACATTTAAACTACACGCAGGCAGCTGTTCAAAAAAAAAAAAAAAAAAAAAAATTTGTGGGATATCATGGAAAACAAGCAGTGTTGTTTTCTAATGTGGACAAACAAGTGTCCATCAAATCACACTTTGTTTCGGAGCGCTCAGACAACAGTTTAAAATCCGCAAATAGGGCGCGCGCACGGCAGCGACTGTTAGCGCGATGAAGACAACAAGCGAGACAAACAATGAGGTAAGATGTGCCACTGCCAAACAACACAGGATAGGATCAACAGCACATCTCGACAGAGACCAACCGTATGGTTGGTGTATGTGTGCGATCATCTTCACAGCTGTTACCTTGCAGTCCAGGATGTTTTATGATGTTGCTATGGTGATTGTTCCTTTGACATTCCCTGAAAGGTCTTTTCTATAACATAATTATGCTGGCTTGAGAATTGTGTTATTATTCTGAGACACTATACAATATCTCCTCCTAGATTTTTAAAGTTACACTAACATCGAGTCGCACCTTCAGACGATTCTCACGGGGTGTGCTATATCTTTTCTAACTGATTGAATTTACGGTTTTCATAAAAACAGCCGATAAAAACTCACAAAAAAAATCTCAGACTTATATTGATTAAATGTAAGTTACAAATGAGCCAAGACTGTTCAAGCTAACTAACGTTAGTGTCAAGATCTAAACAGACACACTAGGCCTTTTATCTGCTTAAGTTGCTCTCGCTGTCTTTTTCTATCCATCCATCTAACTTATAGTAACGTACTTTTTAAACTTTAATCAAAGTCTGTTTACAAACTTTACTCATCTAGTTACCTATAAATGTCAGTAAATCAACAAAATACACACTTGACAGCCGAGGACAGAGCTGTGATGCTTCAGGTAAGTTAACTTATCATGCGCTAACGTTAGGCCTGTTGTGATTGTTTTTTTAGGCCTGTTATGAAGTAACGTCACCTAGTAACGTTAAGCCTAGTACAAAATAATTGTCAATTTCTAATGAGTAATTTATCCTTAAATTAACCGGAGTGCGAAATCTAAGTTGCATGTCACGCTGTTTATACAAGACAAAAGTCAAGGTTATATTTTATATCTTTTAACAGCACGTTCACAAACCTTTTCCCATAGCGATCAAACTTAAATTAGCAATTCCCGTCCTTCTCTGCTCTTTTAAACTTATCTTTCATTTTCCACGTCTGTATTCGTTGCCCTCCGGCCACTGAGTTGCCATTTTGGTGATATAATAAGGGCTAAGAAAATAACAAAACCCCCGATAAGATGTTATGCTGAGTTGCTTTGAGGGCAGCACTAAAATTCCCCTCAGACGAAGTTTGTTCTGAATTAGCCTCGCACGCCACATCGGTGTGTTTAAGTTGTTTATTTGTCGAAAACTAGGCTACCTATGCAGTCACAGCCTAATTGACTAGTGAGTTTTGCCTTATGTAAAATCAGATTTAATCCAAATGCCTTTTCTAATAGGCATGTTAACAACACAAGATATTAGTAAGCAGTAGCACAAACAAGTCATATTAATGAGCGAAAAATATTTTGATGATACATTAATGTGTCAAGAGCTGTGGTTTCAAAAGGAATGTGTATAATTAGGTTTTTCCTGCAGAACAGACTGAAGTCAAGACTGAGCTCTTGTTAAAGGCTTTAACATGAAACTTTATGGAGCACTGCCATCTACAGGCCAGATGAGGCAAAGCATGATTTACTTAATACTGCCTCAAGGTTGTCTTAATAAATAAAAGGGCATTGAATAAAACTACATTATTCATTCAATTATTATTATTATATTGCGCCGATTTGACTCTGTTGATATTTGTGAAATTTTATGATGCTATATATATTTTTAATGAAACTTGTAGGTGTCGCATGGAGTAACTACATCACATTACATTTAGAATTATTATTTTTTAATGTATTTTGTTATTAAATTATACTTTAATTTAGTCAAAGTGCGCACATTTTGAACTGCATTTAAAAAAAAAAAATTGTGACATTTTGCGATACATTTTTTTATCGCAAAATAAAAATAAACTTAATTTGAATGGAGTAAAAAGAGCTCAAATTTGTTATCCACCTATTCAAAATGTGCTTATGAGTGGTATAATGTAAAGCTGTTGTGCATGCAGATCAGATATGAGGAAGGTAGCCACACTTACGACCACACTGTTTGCTAGGGGGCGCTGTGTACCTAATCTTGCTTTTTATATATATCTATTCTTTATTTCAGAGATGGATGCTTTGATTTGACATCTGATCTTGACTCTTTTGGACACTGAAAATGTATAATTATGATAGATTTAAAGTATTATGAATATGGTGCATTAGTGTTCAAACCCTCACATTTATAAGCATGCAATTTCTTTCTAAATTTCTAGACCTCTTTTATCCAGAGGTCTGATCCCCTGTTCACACTCATAGTTCACAGATGAAGAACAATCAATATCTGCAAATTCAAATGAGAACAGTAATTCGCACAAGGGCATGTATACATTGAAAAAAATCACAAGTGAAAATCATTACATCACAACAATTTACGGGTGGATATTCAAAAGTGCTGGATGAGAGGCGGGCGCTTCGATATGTATGCCTATAAGAGGAAAAACTATTTGTACGTGTGAACCGCCCTTGGGATCCCTTCCAGACACCAAATGAAATTGCGTGACTGAGGTGTGCAGGATGAATGGATGGGGATAAAGTGGTCATCAAAGAAGCAAATGCCCAGTAGTTATAGGATTTGCCCTCTTGGCTCAAGCTTTTGTGAGAAAGTAAATTAGCTTAATGGTCAGATATTACCTACTGGAAAGTGGACTGTGGTTTGCCACAGTTCACTGTGGTGGATCCAATTAGATGCTGATGACCTTTGACCTATATTTAGTCTTTAATTCGTGTTTGGATTGGTTGAACCTGTTTGTTTCTGTCTGACTCAAACAAATGATCAGGGATTACGGTAATGAGCGATGACCTGCTAACTCCATGCGATCAGCTTACATATAAATCTGTTCCAAGATAATCCATAAATCTTTCAAGTACACTAATTTATGACAAATGCTTAATTGAGTGCATTGGTATAAGCTAAGGAGTTCATGTTTGCAGCAATCATGAAGTAATCCACACTCTATTTGTAAATATTGTGGCCTTTGTATGTGATAGCCTGTTGACTTCAAAGTATTGGTGCAAACACAGCTACTGTAAGGATGTGTATTGTGGCATGTCACTACAGCACCTAATACAGCACTTGTGAGTGATAGAATGTGTCAAAGGCCGGTCCACCTTGGGACAGTGGTTTCCAGCCATTCCTGGGTATAGTAGCCAGACAGTGTCATTACATAAGAAATGGAAAAACGTGGTGTCAAAACCCCTCTAAAAGATTTTACATCCATGCCCATCTATAAAATCAAATGTATATGTTTAAATAAAGCAATGCGTATAATAAAATGTGCCCTTGCCCACACTGCAAAAACATTTTTTGTCATGTTTTCCAGTTAAAAATTATAATAAAATAAAATTGAATAAAAAACTAATAATATATATATTTTATTAAAACATCCTCTAAACAAACTAGGTACATGTTACATTTTCTGAGAAAAGGTAAGTAAATGCAAAATATATATATACTCTGAAAAAAGTCTTATGCAGTGTTGCTTCTCAACTTTTTTATTTATTTAGAAGAGGATTTTCACTGGAAAACAAACAAAAAAGATTTTTTAAGAAGATAAGTTACTTTTACTGGAATTTTTTACACTATAACAAAGTCCAATTTGTAGATTTTAAAACTGATATTTTGACTTAAAAAAATAAAATAATATATATAAATATATATTTAATCTCTGAAACAAGATGCATTTACTTGAGACGCAAAACTGCATAAGTTACTACTTATATTTGTTTTACTGTTTGTATTATAAGTGCATTTTGTCACTGGCATCATTTTTCATGTTTTGGGTATAAACAGTTTGCAGTAAGACAAGATACATCTTACATTTATAATACAATCTATGCAAACAAATCTTATACCTTGTGTAATTTTGCTTCTGTTTTTTTGTAGATTTTTTCTGAAAAAAATCTGGTAACTCTTTAGGGTCCAACTCTCACTATTAACTAGTTGCTTATTAGCATGCATATTACTAGAATATTGGCTTTTTATTAGTACTTATAAAGCACATATTAATGCCTTATTCTGCATGACCATATTCTACATCCCTTAATCCTACCCAATACCTAAATTTAACAACTATTAATAAATAGTAATGAGGAGTTTGAGGCAAAAGTCGTAGTTAATAGTGAGAATTGGAATTGATATATTATAATTATTTTTTTATTTATGCAGTTCATTTAATCTAATACTCTTTAGTCTGTAAATGTGGATTAAAGATTTGAAATGTATACACAAGTGACTATTATTGTTATCAAAGAAAGAAAAAAATCATATTATTGCTCATCAACTGCATAAAGTACATGTCTTCCAGCAGCACACTGTAATCATCTCTCTTCTCTAACTGCTTACAGGATTCACATATGACAAGGTACTGTGATTCAAGCCGACGATCTGAATGAAACATCGGGGTCTGGAGAATGGATGTCTCCTATCATAGGATATAATACATTATGAATCAGGAAACAGATAGTGTCTAATGTCCAATCACACAGACAGTGCCAACACGAGAAGGAAACTTGACTTAGCCAATTGATGTAATAGTGTTTGGATGGCTTATGGCATTGAGCTCTGCCACATGAACTTGAGGCCTAACACGTTGATTCCTCACAACCTGCCGTATGAATATCGTCTGAACGGCAACATAAAAAAACGGAGAGGCAGAGAGGGTGAGTGAAGTGGCAAACAAAAGTCCAGCTGTGAGCCTGTAGAACCAGCGTCTAAATGAAGACGGAAAAGATAGAAAACCAAATGTGTTAGAATACCATAATTTACATTTGAAATGCATCCACAGCATATTACATTCACAAAGCGTTTCATTGAGCCTTCAAATGAGTATTTCTATGGTTTTATTTGTCTGGGTTATTTATTTATTGATGTTTTCCGTCGTCACACTGAATGTCAAATTGTATGGGGCAGGAGCTTAAGCAGTCATGCAACAGCAGGTGGTGATGCTTCTAGGATAGACAAGCTGCGCATATAGACACAAACTGCCAATCAACTGGGGTTTGTATGGTACAGTGAGTGTTGAAACTCGGAGACAGAATCACTCGTTAGACGAGCTCCAAATGTCAAACAGGCCAGACCTAATCTTTTTAACTTTAGGGATGTTGCCCTGTAAGGTTGGATAGGCCTATAATCACAGTTAGAGCTAAATCTGATATTGCTAATCTGAATTTGATTCTTAATTTTCTCCTAATTTGTCTTTACAAAGAAAGGGGGAAAGTCTAGTTATGTTCTTTAAGTTATTTGAGAAATACAGAAATAGGTAGAATCACATGATGCACTGCAGTGTTCCATTCCTATGCTAAAACACATGGCGTTTTTCTTCACAGCACATGACTGGAGTGGGAGTAAAGGGATTACAGGAGTGATTGCTGGTTCCTCATCGCTATGAGGGTGATGTAAGGGGCATTTAACAACCAGATATGTGCAAGTACATACCATTATTACCTGACTGAGTGCACAAATGAAAGGTAAACTGGCTGTTTAGTTGCCTATTCTAGTGTTTTTTTTTCTGACTGATTTTTGTATTTCAGGCATGGTTGTGCAAAATTCAAAAGTCAAGAAATGACTCCCTTTCAGTTCACAAGTTGGAATTTCAATTATATTGGCCGCATCCACAGGAAGTCAAACTGGAATATGAAATGGAGTGTCAGGAAGAGGAATTTACTGAACTGTAGGCTAATTGACAGAAATTCAACACAGACAATGCATTCTGGTACAACATTTTTTTAGGTAAGTCTTTGTCAAGTCTTGGCAAACCTCACTTTTATATTTAAAAATTCATATGACTTTTACTTTATATATTACTTTTACTATGCTATTTAACTTTATGTAAAAGACATTTTTTATTCTACTTCCAAATTGAAATTTGCAGCCTGTTTGCTTCATCAAGTGAAATTCTATTCAAATTCAGGAATGGAATAAGAACTTAAAAGACAATTCCGAATGGCACACAACTTCACATGGCAATAATCTAGAATTTTGCGCTGAATATTTAGCATGCTCATTCGTCAGCATCTTTATTAACCAAGTATGAATGGAAGTGTCAATTAGTTGGTAAAACCTCAGCAAAATCCGCTCAACCCCTGAGGCCATCTATGAACACAGTGTACAAAAGACAATAGCGAAAGTGTGACAGCTTGGTTCTCCGACCAGGTGCACCTATGCTGATCAGCGTGGTTGAGACAACTCTATGTGAAAAATGTGGCCTGGGGGTGTTAAAAACTAAATGGAGACAGAACTGCTCTGTCAAATGAAATCACTAATTATGACTTCCACCAAATCCCTCAGTGCAGGGAACTGACGGCTCCTTTAATGGGACCATTGGCATAATGAGAAAGAGAGAGAGAGTGAGAGAAACTGTCTAAAAGGGGAGTCTAGCGTTGACTGACATCTTTGATGTCGAAACCAATTAGATTGGGCAGAACGGAGTGGACTCGCCGCTCCCCCTTTCCCGAGTTTATTATATTCTGTCACAGACGCAAGGCTCGATTTGTCAATTCGGTATCAGGTTGTGTGTGTGGCTGACGGGAAGGAGGATGTGGAGATTGACAGGGTTTGGAGGGCCTGGAGAACAAATGAGTGTGCCTGATAATGGGCATTCCACGCACCGTGTGACATTTTCTACCCAGCTGTCCGTGGGCCTGTCTAGCGTTTAAAGAATCGGGCCCTTTGTGCGGCCACTCTGAATGGAGGCCCTGAGCAGTTTCCCAGAGAGGAAACTGAGAGGCTAATAGAGCGGGTGAGATGTGTTGCCAGGTTCTTTCATTATGTCCATATTCCAAGGGTTGTGTTAACGAGGCGCCGCCTCAGGTTGAGGGTAACAAGCTGTCTATCACTCTACAATCACATACATGCACAGGCGCTCACACACACACAGAGAGAAACACAGAAAGGGGTGTAGACAGAAAGAGTCCCGGTGCTAACAAGGGCCACAAAAACCACTGATGTTAGGTCTAGAGTTCGGTGCCAGCTCAGTTAGTGCTTTTCGATGGGCTTCAGAACTATAATGTACATGTCAAGAGGAAGACACGGCCCACATGAAGCAGAAAGATTCACAGTAGCAGTGGCTTTGAGTAGCTGTGGTAAATTCAATGGAAAATTCTATTCAAGTTGTCAAGAGCTGACCTATTTTTGTATGAAAAAAAAGCTAACAAAATACTGTTAATAATGTAAAATGGTAGAAAGCTGAGAATGATACATTTAAAGCTGTTAGAATCCAATGGACACGAGGAAGCAGTGATTCACTTAAGTAGTAAAGACATTTAGCCTTAAAGGGATAGTTCACCCAAAAGTGAAAATTCTGTCATCATTTACTCATCTTCATGTCAATCTAAAGCTGTCTGACTTTATTTCCTCTGTGGAACATTAAGCTTTAAATCATACAGAAGGAGTTTTTTTGAAAATGTAAAAATGCTGAAAGTTTTCTGTGATGCGTATAGGTTTAGGGTGAGTGTAATAGGATAGAATATACAGTTTTTATAGCATAAAAAACATTTGGTCTATGGAGAAGTCCCCACAAAGATAGTGAACCAGACATAAGTGTGTGTGAGGTACACATTATGTGTGCGTGCATGCGTTCACAGATTTTCTTTTTTTAATATATATCTTTGTGAGAGGTATATCTCTCTGTTACTTCACATTATAATATTAAGTGCTGTGTTTTAAGCCTGGCCTATAATAATATGCATGTAGTTCCATATTAATGTATTAGCATACTTTAATCATTATTGTTATACAGAGTATATACTTGCACCTTACTTT
This sequence comes from Squalius cephalus, assembly GCF_949319135.1. NCBI lineage: Eukaryota > Metazoa > Chordata > Actinopteri > Cypriniformes > Leuciscidae > Squalius > Squalius cephalus. Next base: position 23,378,890 of record NC_137141.1, on the reverse strand, counting down.
ACATTTTTTACCGCATTCACATGGGAATTCATAAATGTCTTTTGGCAAATTGTTTATTCATATGAATTTGTACAATGTAATTCCTTAGGTTTTTCTTACAATCTGCTTACGCCCCCGCTGACAAATTAGCACTGGGGTAGACCTTCATGCTTACATTATTTCTTTTCCCCCTAAAAATCATGATTCCGTCCTCACACTGTATGAATTCAATTAATCAAATAGCTGAATTTTACATTGAAACCGTAACTGGCGAATCTCCCGCAGCACCAGTTTATGCTGACCCCTGTTTGATTACCATCTGATGTAATCACTGTACCCCATGGTACCATCAATTTTTACCTTTGGAAATTTACCTTAATGTACTACGTCACTATATGCCAAAATTAGAGTTTGTTTTGGGAATATTCAGCTCAGCTCCATTACTTAACTCAATTTCTCCGTTAGTGTTGTCAGACAGTAGGCTACAACAGTGAGTGTACACACGTACATTGATTTTCAGGTCAGTTCATTCATGCATTCAGAAAAATATGCTTCCTGTGTTGTGAAGAAAAGCAACAGGAAAAGATGGTTTGGGAAATCCATTAACAAATATTTATTTAAATAAAATTGAACATTTACTTATGAAAATCATCAAAAGTCACTTTGTCAATTGAGTAAAAAAAATTCCGGTTTATCATTATAGAAATGCAATGAATAAATCACTATAATATCTTGTAGTTACAAGAAAACATTGCTACTTCAATGAGAGTCAATATTTTTGTTTTCTTTGCCGCCTTCACCTCTGAGTGCATTTGGGGGGCAACAGACATCCTCTTTTAGGGTGCATTAGGACCTATGAAACATGTACTTTGCCTTGTTTTCTGAGTGCTAAATGCAGAGCTATGCTTATCGCATGAAAGGGCAATAATCAAAATAAAGCTAAACAACTGTGTGTGTGCAAGCAGCCAAGCACCAGATATAGACCTTCAAGTTCTACAGTGTTACCGTGTCTAAACAGATACTCCACCTCTCTCATTTGCTGCCTGTACATTTTTCAAGTCATCTGTGGAATAACAAGGGGAGGGGGGATATATAGTGTTATTTAATTGAATATTGCCTTGTTAACCATAGGCAATTTTCTGATTCTTAGAACTTTCTTTAAAACGCTGTTTGTGCTTTTGAGAATTAGGTCACTCATCCTCAAGTCACACAACCAGCTGACACGTCTTGTTTTCTTCTAGTCGGGTGTGAAATTAAGATCCATTTTCAAGCTCAAATTAGAATGTGAACTAATACTCAAATATCCCGTTTTCTCATAACCAGTCTTCTGAGGCGGACCAATTATCCATCCATACCATCCAATAAAGAAACATCACAATTTTTGCCGAAAACGTACGTTTTGAACAAAGACTCTATTAGATCAAATAATGAGGTGAAGGGTTAATAAAGCTGTATCTGTTGATTTGGCAGTTTTTGGAGCTTGTTGAGTCGGGGGGAGCAGCGGGTGGGGTGCGCTCCCTTTCCTCTGACCTTTTACAACTTGCGTCCTTGTCACAACATATCTTCTCTCACCGATGACCTATTAAACTCCCCTAGCCTCAGTCATTCAGCTGCACTACTGTCAGTGTGCGTGCCTGCCTCTGCGGACACTAAATTACTCCATCCAAAGTAGGACACGAATAATCCTCCAATGATGTATCTCAACATGCCGGCCAGGATAAATAAATAAACGGAATCTCTGAAAATATTACCCAAACACTTAAATCTGAAGCTTTAGAGCATTTGCAGTGGGGAATCATGAAAAGACCTGTCAATCATAACTGAATAGCAGTAATACTTTTGATTAATTTAATCTGAAAGGGAAATTTACACCATGGGTTGCTGCTTTAAACAACAAATAATGAATATAGGCTACATACTATATAATATATTTATATTCATTAATAATACATATTTAACAGTTTTAAATATATTCATAAAACAGACTATATCATGTAATATTATTAATATAATACTACTAATAATAGTCTTTTATAAAAATGAATCAATAGTATTTCTATCCATAAAATAATATAACACATTATTAATGTATCAGTTTAAACATTCATATTTATAATAGACTATCATGTAATATTAATATAATAATAAAGATATTTTATAAATGCACATATAATTACTATATAATATTGTGAAATAGGCTAATATAATAGAATTAAATGTTGAGTAGACAGCCTCAACTTTTTTTTAATACATTTTCTTTTCCATTGAATGCACAATCCAAATATGGCCTACTAAAACTCTAATGCTAATACCTTATTCTTGGGGAAAAAACCCAAAAAAAAACCCAGTTTGTTTGCAATCAATGTGTGCACCATTTTAATTGTCTAACAAATATAAACAGACACAGATCGATTTCATAAGGATAAACACTCTGGGCAGTAACATTTATATCCTTTAGTATCCATTTCTTTACCTCATCTCCACCCTTTCTTTTTTTCCCCATCCCTTCTGAATGTGCGGTGACTCGCCCTTCACTGCACTTCTCTTTTTTTTTCCCCCGTCAGAGTTTGCGTGCCGTTTCATAATGTTTTCATTGATGTCAAGACCTTGGTATAAAACATGACTAGCACTGCACTAATTCTCCCTGCGGTCCCCCGTGTCTTCCCCGGGCTTCCTCCTTCAGCGAGTGACACAGCTGCAGGACTATTTACCCTACGCCTTATTTCCCCTTTATCTTAGATGTCCCAGGATGTCAAAGGCTGTGAATATAATATTGATTTTATAAAGTACTTTTACTGTAACATGTCAGCTTGGATTAGGCTCAAGCGCTCCACGGCTCATGCAGTGAGCCGGGTTTGCACGCAATGTGGCTTTGCTGGGCCTCTCACTGAGCAGCTAACTGGAGCGAGTGCTTTATTTATTAAAGCGACAGTGTGCTGTGAAAGCAAGGACAGCACACAGCTCCCAGCGATCAGGCCATCTTGTGTACACAGCATTGGTGCTTTGTGTATACACTGTGCTTGGCGACAGAAGCGAATCAGAGACATTTCCTTTGCTGATACGTAAACAGACTGATGAGTTAATAGATTGTATTAAGCCCCAGTGGCACGGTCCTGAAGCAGAGAGAGCAGAGCCCTTTACACCTTGTCCTTCCCCCAGCCTCGTACCCTGCTCGCTCCCCCCTCAAGGGTTGACGTGAGTGAGAGATAGCGAGGTTTTTCCACACCACTGATACTCAAAATGTCAGCTTGGTGATGTCTGCTTGTTACCACACTAACTGTATCAACACATTCCCATGATCCAACACAAACAGCAGATCCCGAGGGTGCGTGTACAAAAATATACTGGGGAGACTCTTACTTGCTCCTTATTACTCTTGAAGAAGTAGGCTACCCAAGAGCTTGCGGGCCAATTTAATTGATGCATCACTATAAACACACCTTTTATAAAATTTGGAAACTACATATTTTTTGAGGCCTCAATCTCTCTCATATGTAATGAATCACATGTATTTTTCAGAATCATTTAAGGCGATTTGGACAAGTGTGAAAAACTTAATACAGCGTGACTGGGTTTATTTTTTATGATTAAAGTGAGTTTTTCTGTAATGTTTTGTAATTGCCGTCCCATGTTTCTGACTGACTGTGTTAGCCCACCCATTATGTGAACTTCAGAGGTATTTTATATAGGCTATGTTGAGAAGTTGTAGTATGCATCAATGGGTAAATTGTGATCTGAAATCTACTCTATGTCTGTAAATCACTGTCTTTGTTGTATGACTCTGACTGCTGGTCGCTTCAGGAGAACTGTATCTACTTCAAAATTCATTTTTATACAAAAAATGTATTTAAATTTATACTAAAATTCAAATATTATTTGGGAAATATTTTTTGTGTCTATTAAGTTATTTATTATATTACATAAATATTATTTATGTTTATATTATTTATTTATATTATTTAAATATTATATTTAAATATATATATTTTTTAAATTTTAATCTTATTTTTATTATATAGCTCTAAGCACTCCATTGCAGCCCCCTAATTTAAATAAAAGAAAATGAAAACTTTGGCCTTGCAGATGAAAATAAGAGGTCTATTACAAATAAGATCAATGACATAAGGTTGTCTATGATTAAAAAAAAAGAATGTTGGTTTCATATGGTTTTGAATTTTTTTTATATAATTTTCAAGAAAGATTTAACTGATCCTTAAAATGAAATGTCATAACCATCAAGTAAACATTTATAACATTTTTCTTATACCTTGAACAGATGTACACATTATTTTCTAAAAACTTTAAAAATATATTTTATTGCAAAAAATATATATTTTACAAATATCATGAATTATTACATTTTACAATTTCGTAAAAAGTCAAATCACATGACAACCTAAATTAAACTTGCATTGCCATAAATGGTCAAATTGCCTTCTCAACATACAGCAAATTTCATTAATATAGGCCTGTATACATCTCTAAATGTGCAACATCTGAGTAGAATATAAAAACTATTTAATGTCATATTGTGTTTTGTTTCAAGCAAAAGTTTGGCGACAAATAAAAGGCACAATTTAACAGTAGATTTCGTAGATGATACCTAGTTTCACACTTGGCCAGATGTAAGCCATACACCTCCTTACGACGCCGCTGATGGAAACAGTGTTTGACAGACACCCTCGCATCAACAATGGAGCAGAGGAAAAAAGGAGAGAGGAGAGATGTCCCCATGCCCTCCACATTCTGTGTTTGTTCTCTGGAGCATGTTGTATTATAAACACGTCCAATTTGGGAAAGCAGAGGAGGAAAGGAGGGGTGCTGTTGGGAGCTAGGCCGCTCTTCGCTTACCCATGCTTCATTACTCCGCAGCCCAAACTGTTCACCGACCCGCTCACCCTGGATTGCTCCCATGGCATGGGGCGACCAACACTGCCTAATAAGGGCTTAAAGTAGGGAAGTCATTGGTTAATCCAGGCAGGAATTCCAGCAGGGCATCATAGGAGTTGGACAGCTCTCCATGGCATGAGCTCTGATCCGTATTCTTCCCTTCATTAGCATGGGGCCTGAGGAACCTGGCAGAACAAATTAATCCACCTGCAGGCCCCCCTACCATGTTAAGACTCTCCATCTTCACAGAGGCTGTCATGGAAGGCACATTAATGAGGAGATCTCGAAGAGTCCCGCATACCTTCAAAAATGAATCATGGAGAGAAAAAGAAGAAGAAGAAAAAAAAATCACCTAGTGAAACTTCTAAGATGGCAAACATATGAAGTCAATCTCCACCATTCACTCTACCAGAATGGGGGAAAAGACGTATCTAGTATCCAACAGAAGTAACCAGTGACCCCAGGGCCTCATCTAGCCCCCTCACAAGCCCTACCACCTGACAGGCCAGCTAAAACTCTCAATATTTCATTAAAGCAATTAAGCCTCCCTGGACATATGCTCCCGTTGACAGAATCACTCACTGTTGAAAATGTCTGCACTGTAATCTGTTGCATGATTGAAACCATTAAAAGAGCATGAAAACAATTGCCCTGTTTGCACCGAGTCTTCACCCAGCCCATAGCTCAAAGCCACCCATGTCATGTCGCATTAACAGAGCGGCTCACTTTTGACTGTTTTTGTAGGTGAATTTAACCACATCACACATCATGAAAAACATGTCTCTGTAATCCCCCGAAAGCTCTTTAATAATGTAGTGGAATTCAATTGAACGGCACGGAAGACAAGCCCTAAAATACAGCACAATGAGGGGAATGACCTATGGTTGCGAGGAGCAAAGGAAAAATATAATCCCATTAGAAGCCCGTTGATCCTGCTTTAACAGAGAATGGCATTTCTAACACTTGCTGATCTGGAGGTCTGGAGATTATGCACATCACTTTGTTTTCACAAATGTGCTGCGATGGAAGGGCTAAACAAAAGTTCAAAACCTGTACAACAATATATTGTGGTTGATTACCACAAAAATTTATTTCAACTCATCCCCCCAAAATTCTGGGTTAGAGTGAAGCACTCACAATGAAAGTGAATGCAAACTTTCTTAGCAGAACGCAAAAGTTTTCGTGACTGAATGCAAAGTTTATCAAGGGAAACAAAACATTTGCGAGAGAACGCAAAAGCATTGACAAATATATTTTCTTCCATCTCATGTTTTTCCTGCTGTTTATTACAAATCATTTTATGTTTAAAATGTGAACGGAACACTTCATGTTTTCAAGACAATATTTTTTTCTAGACACTTTTTATCTCATTGAAGTTTGGCTGTGTCAATCAACACCCAACACATTTTTTTTTTTTACTAATATAAACCAAATATTCATATTTCTGATAACAGAATTATTTTTTTTTAAATCAGTCCTTCTTATGCTAATATTCAACTCCTTAAATGTACACTTTTATGTACTGCATTTAAAAGATAGGCTCATAGTAACCTCGATTTTTGTAAAGAAATCAAGAGTAACTTTTTGTAATTTTTTTATAATCAACGTTATGCAACAAATGCTGTCAATTGGAACTGGTCTTGAACCTGTAATATTCCTTTAAGGGTGCATACTAGTATCTTTTGACCAGCTGTTAACACATACTGATTTTTCTGAGGCCATTATGTCAATAAAGTTCAGAAATTTCTTATTATACTATGCTACTTGACTGATAGTATTTAAAGACAATGTAAAACAATAATATTTTTTTCTAGGATTTATGTTGTGTCCAAGATGATGGTGGGCTCACAAATTCAAATGCGAATACTGTAAGCACGGCACCTAATTTTAAAAGCCAGATTATCCTGAGAAGTGCTTGCAGACTAGTGGAGCGAACTTAACATGACCTCGACCTCCCCCAGCAGCATGCGCCCCCATCACTCCCCAGCCATGCATGTGCAAAGGGAATGGTCTTAAGACCAGTCCCCATATATAATGCATAACTGTGTTGGGCCATATTTATGGAGCATTTACGAGTATGCAAGCACAGAGCAGAAATGTAGGTCCCCTCAGACAAGCTGCAGCTACATTTGACAGAGTTGTACAAACATGATTTGCAAAGAATCAAATGAAGCTGGGAGGGGAAAAATTTATGTGCACACATTCATTTGTGTCATGAATATACGTTTTAAGGAACAGCAAGAAGAAGTCTGTCTTTGCAGACAGCTATGGGTTTCAGAAAGAAATTGTTCAGTGCAAGAAAAACAGTTCTGGTATAAAAATGAATCATGCCTTCCACGTTCCAAAAACATTTGAGATACATTTCATGCATCAAATGTCTAGTTCCATGTCAGTGAAATTCTCATACTTAGTTTAAAAAAAGAAGAAAAGAAATATGGGTAGGTTAACATAAAAGACAAGAGATTTTGCTGTTGCCAATGGTTACCTATACTAGGACAAACACATTGGGATTGGGTTATTCACTCTATTAGTTTCTAGGCAACATGTTTCTGGACTGAATTTCAACCTGTCACACTAATGTTCTTGAAGCAGACAACAAACATATACATGTAGCGCTTCTCTGTCAGGGGTTAATAAAAACAGCATTAGCTGCATTGGATTTTTTAAAACAGTATATTATGAACATGAAGCAGAACAAATTATATATATATATATATATATATATATATATATATACACACACACTGTAGCCTATATTATAAAAGGTTCTTTGTTTTTCCAAAAACACATTATTTTTCACATATTTTACATTGCTGCAGCACCTCTCTTCCCAGTCTGTCAGTAATGCTCTGGACTGCATTTCTCAATGTACTGTTTGGTCGGCTGGACCAGTGTGTTGATTGGTCAAACACTTCGATTGCATTTCGAAAATGTCACGCCCCTTAATCGCGAGGTTTCAACACACTAACTCAACTCAACCAAGCACCGTCCTTTTCCATGTTCAAATAGCAACATTACAAGTGAAAGAAAATAAAAAAATTAGGGCTGTCAAACGATTAATCGCGATTAATCGCATCCAAAATAAAAGTTTGTTTTTACATAATACATGTGTGTGTACGGTGTATAATTAGTTTCTATATATAAATACACACACATGCATGTATATATTTAAGAAATATTTGCATATATATACTGTGTATATATATTTATATTATATATAATTTATATTATATATAAATATTTTATATATAAATAACACATTTTCTTAAATATATATATATGCATGTGTGTGTATTTATATATAGAAAATAATTATACTCCGTACACAGACATAAATTATGTAAACACAAACTTTTATTTTGGATGCGATTAATCGCGATTAATCATTTGACAGCCCTAAAAAAAAATATATATAAAAAAGCATAATAGGATCCCTTTAATATGCACATTCTTTGGCTTACTAATGTCTATCAAGTTAAAACAGGGTTTAAGGGGCCGTTCACACAGAATGCATTTTTCCATTCCACTGCGCTACTTTTCCATTATTTTTCAATGTAAACACGCAAGCCAGCCTGAAGGGATCAAGCAACATATAGTGCATCAAGACAAATCCTCCACTGTAAAGGACAAGGTTTCTGAACAGATCCTGAGCCATCTGGTGAGAGACGGATTGTTTAGAATGCAAGAATGTTTCTGACTAATCACAATGGTTGAAATAAAGAGTTGAGTCTGCCATGTTGAATCTTGGTTAAACACATAGAAAAACATATCTCCCTCATTCCTATTCACTTGCTCTGTCTGTGCCTTTCACTCATCTACAACTCCTATATGATCATTAAATATGACCAATTTTCCCTTTGCTTTTTGTGAGATGTACAGTGGCCCATATCCCAGATTCTCCGAAGAAATAGACGATTGAGGAGAGGGATGGATGGTTCACTGTTCTTCACGTGACTCCCTCATGGTACGGTTAATCCAGGTCTTGACATCCTTGAAATCCCACCTTGCCTGCTGGAGAGAGACACTACAGAGTCAACCACTTAATCTGAGGAAATCCACAGGAATTCTCAAATATGTTTTTACTAACATTATCTAATCTCTTTAATGATGAGTTAACCCTTGTCCTGCAGCTGCTGGGCCGTGCGGCTTTGTGATCTTTGCTGGGCCTGAACTGTTCTTTATACATGAATATTCACAGAGGCTCAATGCAGACAGACAGGGAATAGTTAGTCATATTAAAGCAAATATATGCATTTTATTCGGGAAAGCACTGGGATTGATCAGATTTTATCATTCATAATGATAAATAACATGGCTCAACATTATTTTGGGCAATGTGCTTTAGAATTTCTTTTTAAAAAGAAATGTCATTTTCGTTTATATTATTATATTTTAAATATGTATAACAAATAGATAAATAAAGAAATAATTAGTTTACAGTTTATTAGTATATTTACTGCTGAACATGTGATATTGATATGGATAACTGTTGTCATATTTTTGCAATTATTATAGTAATTTTATTGGACAAACAAGACTCTGAATACACTTTACTGTGTGTTAAGGATTTCTGAATCAGGATTTTTGATTTATTATATATTTTACATTTAAGAATCATCATTCCCTGTATATTTCATAAAGAACCCAGCACGGCCCTGACACTTCATGCTATTCCAATTAGTCTGGTCTTTTAATTTAGACATTTTGACAAAATATTAAAGCTCAAATTGTAACAAATTAAAGCTAAAATGAGTAAGCTAACATTGCCGTTGGAAAAAAAATCTCTCCTTTGTCTTCAGGGAATGTGCAGGTGCTAACATGCATGCCTAATTGACTAGATAAAGCAATTAATTATGGAGGAGATGAATGATCTCATTTTCTTTGGTCTGCTGCTTAAACCTCAATGGCGATGCAGTTGCATATTGAAAACCTTGAGTAAATGAGTTTTTCTTTAATTTTCTCAAATGCTTTGCAGTGAAATGTTACATATCTGGTCATTTAAACTGGTCATTGGTCTGACGTCTCTCTGATAGCGCACCGTAACCTTCATAGAACCACTCTACAGCAACAAAATACACCAACCCGACCTTCCTTCCGGAGACGGTTGCTATGAAACACATTTTTTCCCGTAGAATTCATTTACACGGCACACAAATATGTGGACAATTAACCCCTTTTGTTTTCATAATAAATTTGTAGATTTAATGGGAGCTCATCCACATGTGCTCCACATGCTCGAAGAACACAAAGCGGCCACATTGTGCAAAGCGCAACGCCCCATCCACTGCAATCATGCCCTGCTACCTGATTTCAGCACAGAGCCAGAGAAGGAGGATAAATTACCCCTAGCACAGCACAGAGCCTTAATTATAGCCTTGCAGACAAGAGAAAGGCTCATTGATGTGTAGATGAGGATGGACTATGCATGTTGCACTGAAAGAACCCATGTTTTGGTGATTCTCTATCAAAAGAACAGCTGGGTTGCCATTTTCTCTCAAATTAGATTTCACCAAAGCAATGCAATGTGAAACTAAGAGACGTGGTTTCAAAAGTTATTTTTCTTGTTTTGTTGAGTCATAAGAGCAACAGGAAAAGTCGATCTCGAATTATGTTAGTTGGCAGAAACGGGAAAGGAAGCAAACATCCTAATCATCTTCGCTAGGTTCAAAGGTTGAATTGAAATGCTCTTAAATGAGACCATTTTTCAGCTCAACCTTTTCAGACCCGGCAGCAGAATAATGTTCACAGAAAGATCCAGCTCTTGCATGCAACAACGTGAATTAATCATTTTGTACATTCAAACGACACAAGCGGTATTTAAAAAAAGAAACAAAGAAGTAAATCACGCCGACCCAGCAGTGGAGGAGTTTTTAGGTTAGTTGTTGCAGCTATAAAGTGAGGGAATGCTGGGTGAAAGGTGTTACCTGTGTCCAGAGACGTGGTGTAGTGTAGGTCCTGGTGATGGCGGTCCAGCCTCTGTTTGTTTTCAGAGCGATTGTGTGGTGAAACATTGAGGTTATTGATACCCCAGCATGCCTCTGAGAGAAAAAGGCTCCACCCAATAGTGAACCCTGTGACCTGAGGGTGATGAAAAAAAGAGACCCCCCCCCCCCCCCCATCCCATCTCCCTCACACACACACACATATGCATTGACTTATTTGTTTTTCCTCTATTCCCAAATGAAAGACTGTGCCTTACTGGTAAGACAGCATTTTACCTTTGCAGAGTGTCAAATTATATCACAAATAATGATTCATAACTTGTTTGGATGAACAATAATGCTCAAATAGACATTATTCAGCATGGTAAATAAATACAAGACTGGATAAATGGCATTAAAGTTAGTAAAATCATTAAATAACTCCTACAGAAAACAAAGCCATGCTAACAAGACTAATGAGCGTCTATGATATGAAATGGCGCATATTTCCAAAAGAATGTTTTCAAATGATTATATATGTTAGCAAAACTTTAGACAATCTGACAGACGGGAGGAAAGAAATATGCAATTCTCTCATGCCCTTAGTGCCACTCTCGCCCTGGATCTTTTCACATTTCTGATTAGCAGACACATTTTATCACTCTGCAGACAACTCAATTTTCATTTTGGGAGGGGAGACAGAAAGGGTGACAGCCCAGGGCCTTTAAGACGGCTCGGGGACCCCGGCGAGCCCAGCGCTGAAGCTGATAATTAGACTTTCCTGAACCACAGGTCAAAGAGACAGAATTATTTGGCCTGTGTAGACAGCAATTTCCTCAAGCCACACGAGATGAGATATCACAAGCTGTTATACATGTGCACCAGGAAGCCTCGAGAGTGGGGTCATAGTCAATCCTATTCCCTACAGAAATGTGTATATTGAAAGGGCAGCTAACTAGGGACCATGATCATTTAATTTGACTTCTTTCAAGGGACCGTGTTCCTCAGCCATCAATTTCAAGGACTAGTTTGCAGCTCTTATACCCTGATAATAATAGCGAGGGGTTTTTTTTGTCTGGAGGAGAGAGCTCTTCATCTGGGTTGGTGGTCATGTCGATTAAATGTATCAAAAGTGACAGAATATAATGAAAAGGTTGCTGTCCCCGGTGTAAGCTCTATCACTATCAAAAAAAGAGAGCCTGGGACTTTTCAGAGGTGTGTAGGAGTGTGGGATCAGGAATGCATTACACCTCTTTGGAAAGTCTTAGGATGCACATTTGCGACGAACATTTGAACGCTTGGGTTAAAACTCCCATCAAACATTGTTTTATAAATGGCCCTCCTCTCTAACTGTGAATTTAGAAGACACATTGAACTACTATTTACATATTCCTGTGCCTACGCTCTTAAAAATAAAGGTTCCAAAAGGGGTTTTTCACATTGATGCCATAGAAGAACCATTTTGGGTTCCATAAAAGGACCTTTCAGTGAATGTCTTAGGAACCATTTTTTTTTTCTTAGTGTGAAGAACATTTTAAGGTAACACTTTATTTTGATAGTCCACTTTAGACCAGTCAGTATTAGACTGTCTGCTTAATATCTACTAACACTTTATTTTGATGGTGCCCCAACAGACATTCTACTGACTATTGCTGCATCCCAATTCATTGGCTGCATCCTTCGAAGGGTGCATTCAAATGCCGATTGCATCATTGCTGAGTGACGAAGGCTCCTTCAAATTCGGCCTCTAAATGTGTCCTTCGTTTACCGTGAAATGAAGGATGCAATAGAGTAATCCTTCACAGCCTTGCCTACCCCGGAATTCATTGCGCTCCAGTGATTCCACTCCAGCCGAATTACACTTTTAAACGCAAGAATTGGGTTTCACCATACTCAAATATTTAATGACACAAATGTAAAAAAAAAATTCAAGTAATTCAAATGTTGACATACCTTGCTACGATTATGTATAGTTTATACTCTTTATTATAAACATAAATGGACCATGGTGGACATATTTAGACAGTTTGTGAACTCAGACAGTCTTTGTTTTCATACAGCTTAATATAACTTTCAAAAAAGTCAAGTACAAATGTTACTGTCACTCATCAACAGCAGCTGTCACAGTTGCTAGGCGACAAGAACAAATCCTCTGTAGGCCAGACCGTCCCATTAAACAACGCTCGTTCCAACCTTCGTGGTCTTCGAAGTCTGCGTCCTTTAAAGGATGCAGCCTCTGAATTGAAACGCAGCTATTAAGTAACTTTGCAAGTATGTTACCTTATTCTACTAACTCTAACCCAACAGTCTACTAATACTCTAATAAAATTTAGTTGACATGTTACAAATTAATGAGATAGTTGACATGTAGTTGCAAAGTTACTTATAGTTAGAATGTCTAAAGGAGACTATCGAGGTAAAGTGTAAGCCATTTTAATAATCTAAAGAAACTTTTCCAATGCCAATAAAAAAAACAATGTTACATTTCATATGGAGCGTGACAGAGTCTCACACCTGTTTCACAAAGATTAACGGTTGAGTTGAAAGGGGAGAAAGTCGTGGCCGATTCTTCAAGATAGCCTTTACTGAAACGCTGTATTTTGTGAGACAGAGGCTGTTGCAGTGGCTGGGAAGGAAAACACAGGGACAGCTGTATAATTATACTATTTTTACTGTTGGGAGCTCGGTATGTGAGAGGAGAATTAGCATCACACCTGTGCATAATTGGCTAAATTAGCTTGCATAATGCAAACTCTGAGAAGCATTGGACAGTGGGGGAGGAAGCACTGTGTCGAAAATTGAGGGAGTTGTTTGGTCTCCCTCTGGAATTTAGTGAAGGGAGGAAAAGCATTGCCTGTAATCTTATATCTCAAGTCAAAAGAGCATTCAAGAACCCCCTTGTAAGTGTTGTCAAACAATAAGCAAGTCAAGATCTTGATCTGGGTCTCCTGGCAGGACTGAAGCACTGCTCAGGCAGGAAAAACTGACATGCAGTCCAGCACTTATTTGTTTTAATCCACTCCAGTGAATCTATAAAGAAGTTGTGACTGCCAGCCAGGGCAACACAGGTTAGTTTACAGGTGCATCCAGTGACTGAATGGCGATTTAATGGGGGGAAATATGTGTACGCACTTGCTGGAGTAGGAGAAATCTCAGATGTATTAATCAGTTCTTATTACAGAAGCCAATGAGTTAGTAGACTCACCATACAAAACGAATGCAGTTTTCCATATTATACACAAGATGACATACTGATATAACACAGCAGCAGTTAGTGGTCAGATTTGCTCAAAATCTACCATATATATGACTGTAAACTGTAATATTTCACAAGTCCATACAAAATTAGTTCAGAAAAGTCTAAAAAATAATTGTAAAAAATTATTAATTTTTTTTTCCAGAAAGAGGTAGGTACTAGTAAATGATTGTAAAAGTACATATATTGACAGACATTGTTAATTAAAATGAATTATTAATGGCTACAAATCAATATTCTAAATATCCTATACATATAGTCTATGAAAAACGGGTACGCTATTAGAAAATGTGCTCAATTAATATTGAACCGTTTGACATTTAACTGAAAAGATGGTTCTCAAAACTATGCCTTGTTCTGGTGTAGATGTGTCAAAATATTGGACAAACATCATAAGACATGGATCTTCAGGAGATCAGATCCATGACAGATTCAGAAAAGGGAGCTAGTTCTCATGCGGACAGCACTTTGAACTGTTTTGATCTACTACCACCTACTGGTTAGTGATACTGATGAAGTATCAACTTCAAAATCAGGTGGTTTTCCACAGCAACCATTAGGTGAAAAACAGTGGTTACATACAACATATACTGGAAATTTCAAATGGCATGGCAAAAATGGTCATAAGAAACTAACACTAGTGACTTGATAAGCCCAATGGTCTTCTCACATACTTATTTGTAATGATATATGGAGCGCACTTGTTTTTTAAACCATTCTGTATGCCTCAAATTATGTAAGTAGTCTCTTGGAACTGAATATTAAAATATTTAAGCCAATCAGTGCACAAAAATATGCTTTGCACCAAATTAACAAAAAAAAAATTAAAGCCACTTTATGGAGTTGTCTAACCTTGCAAAGGTGGCACAAAAGCTGCATCTTAAGTTGCATATGACACACAAAAAGGTGCATTTACATAGGTGCATTTAATGCTGCACAGAGACAGAATAACTGCATTTACAGGGGGATTACAATAGCAGAAATAATGCTGAAGAACTAATGGAATAAATAGTGAAATTATTAATATATAAACAAAATTAATAAAATATTAAAATTTAAATAAAAATGGCAAAATTGCATGGCGACTGCAAAGTTTAAGGCAGCGCTAACGTTGCGTCTCATGTTAACAGAACATCATGTTGTTATAAATATTACCAAAGTTTGTGGTTACTGTGATCTATGACTATTAAAAAATATTACACAATACAGAAAGTTTTAAATAATTGATCTGAAATAGCCAACATAACGACACAATGTAGAACTATCACTTACTGTCAATGTGTGACTTGTACCTCATAAACCATATTTCCACAAAATCAAACTTCAAAAACTTCTCCTAAAAAAAAAAAAAAAAAAAATTCCTGTGCTCACTTTTATTTTGTAGAATAAACGGAAGTTGCGTAGTGCGTGTCTTCCGCACAGTTTCCGCAGCACAGAGACCCTCCCACAGGAAATCCCAGTTTTGATTTGAATTCAACCAACCAAACTCAAGCAGAGGCGGATTTTCACGGCCAGAGGGAATTTTGAATTTGTATAATGCTACTTACACTCTTACACACAAACAAATGACAAATATAATTATATTAAAACCCCGACTACATAGGAGCATGTGTTTTTATCTTAAGGAGTGAAAAAACTAGATGAAGGTCGTGAAAAGCGGGTCTAATGGCGGTTACTGAACTAGCCAAGCCAGTAGCAACAGAACGCTAATTAAAAAGCTCTTTAAATCGCCATTTTAAAATTTGCGTAGTTTTTACTTCATGGACGCTGCCTAATATACAATAATGAAAGCGATGAAAGAGGAGACTACTGAAATAAAACAGATTAAGGACGACAAAGACCTCAGTAAGTTGCTTTTCTTCCAAGTTTAACTGGCAACGAATTTCTTCATCATGATAATAACAATAATCAGATAACTTAAGTACCTAACGTTATATACCAGAATATTTCTTTACAATCTCGTCAACTGAATTTAGTGTCTGTCATTTAGTTTGTAGTCTTTGCAAGAGGTGCGACAACATTCCAGAGAAGTATGGGGAGAAGATCACCCTCCAACAGCACAACCTGACTGTCCACTATTTCTGTCTGGTGAGAATGAGAAATCACCAAATTACATTTAACGTTAGTCTTTGGATTTTACAGTGAAGTGTAAGTTATACTGACGGCTCTTATTGCAACCATGGCCATCGACGTCTGTTACCTTTTTCAGACGTTGAATATATATTTCATTTTGGAGTAGTTAAATAGTATCTATTTATTTTCCACAAAACTGTCTTTATCTTTAAAAAATAATATATATATGTTAAAAAATATATATATTTTTTTATCTAATAAATTTTACGCCTGCCACTATCCCAGTTTAATGATAAAAAAAAAAATCTACCCTAAATGATCACAGATTTACTTGGTTATTTTCTACTTCAGCCACGAATATATCTTATGCTAATGCAGAATATCACACCCTGCTTATTGTATTTAATTCACATTTGTTTTCAAACATGAAAGTTGTTAACTTCTAAATGTAGTTAACAGCTTTATTTTTGTATTATTATGTAGAGGAATTGTAGAAGGCATCACTAAAATCTTAATTCATGCATAAAAGTGAGTCAATTATTCTTCTATATAATTTTACAGCTGATGTCCAGTGGAATATGTCAGAGAGGGGAGGAGGATGAAGATGTCCATGGCTTTCTCGTGGATGACATAAAAAAGGAGATCCGCAGATCTTCGAGGCTGGTAAACACACATTTGACTGTTGACGTGTTCCGTTTAAAGGTGGTATCAGTGATTTCAGGCCCAAAAATATTTTATCACGTTCCTCTAATCTTTCCTAACGATCCGCTAGCTGCCCGCCCCATAAGCATGCCGTCAAAAAAACGCGTCTCTGTAGGCAGCCTAGGCTCTGAGATCTGCACACAAAAACAAATGGTTTAGCCAAACACTCAAAACCAAAACAAACAGTGTTCCAACCAATCACCGACAGGGGGTGGGTGTTGTGAGGTTTTGAGCCAGCTTTTTCTTCAGCTCTGACTTCGCGTGCAGCCGTGCACGAGCACAAAACCTCACAACACCTTCCCCCTGTTGGTGATTGGTTGGAACACTATTTGTTTTGGTTTTGAGTGTTTGGCTAAACCATTTGTTTTTGTGTGCAGATCTCAGAGCCTAGGCTGCCTACAGAGACGCGTTTTTTTTGACGGCATGCTTATGGGGCGGGCAGCTAGCGGATCGTTAGGAAAGATTAGATGAATGTGATAAAAATATTTTTGGGCCTGAAATCACTGATACCACCTTTAACACTGCAGAAATGTAACTGATTCTGTATCACTGTTTGACTTGCAGAGGTGCATGCACTGCAAAAAGGTTGGTGCCTCAGTGGGGTGTTCCATCAAAAGCTGTCGGCAAATGATCCACATGCCTTGTGGAGTAGAGCAGGAGTTTATTTTCCAGTTTACTGGCTTGTTTCCGTAAGTGTTTCTTGTGATATGCAAAATTTGAGTTAAAAAAAAAGTTCAAAAGTTTGGTAAAAAAAAAAAAAAAAAGATTTTTCAGCGTTTTGTTTTTTTAAAGACGTCTCTTTTGCTCAGCACAGCAGCCATAGAGTGGTGCAGGAATGGCGTATTTTTGTTGGCCAACTCGGAAGTTAGCGTCACACTGGTTCCCTTGACAAAAACCCAATACAATTTTTCCAATGACTTTTGAATTATATTGCAGAAAATAAGGTCTGTAACTAACAAAAGCTTATGATTCGTATGTTTTGTTCATTGTGAAAATCTTCACAAATTAACATAACTTTTATCATTTTTGAAACGTAAATACCATCGCTAGAAGTCAAAAGCTAAACATAGGCTGCACCTCGGTTGCATGACTTCAGCGTCACCATCACTAAGCTCTTTAAGAGCATTTTCCCTTAAAGTTCCAGTTATAATAGTTTTTAACTACTATAAACACAACAAGGCTGTGAAATCGGGCTAGTGAGTGTATGTTTATCTGTTTAATGTCCCTGACAACCTCTGTAGTCCCATGTAGCCATTTGTTAGCAACCACTTTTTTCAAGACAAGTAAAAGCTTGAAAAAAATCACAAGGTGGTATTACTGATGTATTTTATGTCGTCGAATTAAACATGAAAATATCTTAAGCTTGTTCATCACAGACCTTATTCTGTGCATGTAACCAAAAATGGACTTTGTGACGATGGAACCAGAAGTGGTAAAATGCTAACTCATTTTCTGCTTTTGGCCTAAAAAAATGTCACCCCTGCACCACTCTATTGATCCTTCAGAAATCATTCAAATATACTGATTTAGTGATCAAGTAACATTTCTTTTTTGTAGGACCTGTGATCTTTTATAACATTATAAATGTCTTTACTGTCACTTTTCTTGACTAAAACAAAATCAGTTTCTTTCAATATTTCACCTTTATGACCCCAAACTTTTGAATGGTAGTGTAATTTCCTTTAAATTTCCAATAATTTAATTTTTCAGGCTTCTCATCTTTGATATTGATGATGGCAATTATTTGCAGGTCTTTCTGTAAAAAACATGCACCTAGTCAGTCCTGCGTCTCCAGCCCCAGTCTGCCCCTCTCCTGCTCCGTCTGTCTTGAGCCCATTGAGTCTGTCCTCTCCTACAATGTCCTCAAGTGTCCTGCATGTCATGGAAGCTGGTTTCACAGGGATTGTGTACAGGTAATTGTGCCACAAATTCAAACATATTAAAAGATGAAGATCTGGAATTAGAAATTTAAGTCTGGTTCTTAACTATTTTGTTCCAGCATTATGCACACAGTGCTGCCATGTTTTTCTTCAAATGCACACTATGCAATAACAAGGACCAGTTTCAGCAGGAAATGCTCAGAATGGGAATATATATACCAGAGCGGTAAATACAATTTATTACCTTCTAATATTGATTTGAGTGATTTAATTTTGAGTGAAAAATATATTGTCATTGGCTTGGACTGCCAGCAGTGAAGTATGCATGTATATGTATATTAATTTGTGTGTGTGTGTGTGTGTTTTCCCACATAATTTTGGCATCACAAGACAATAAGTTATAAATATTTATTCATTTTCCATTACTATATATGTTAATATATTGTATATTTTTCAGGGATGCATCATGGGAACTAGAGGAAAATGCATTTGGAGAGTTGCTGCAAGTGTACCAGCACTGCGATGCTGTAAAGTGTCTAAGTCACAAAGGTCGTAAACACAGCTCACAGTCAGGGTAATTTCAGCATTTTATTCAGTCATTCTAAAATAATGAAATTGATTGTTGGGTTGTTTTTGAAAAGGATTCTAACTATCATTAAAATTACAAATACTTTACTTCACAGGTTGTTTGAAATTGTTCGTTGTAAGTTGTGTGGATCCAGGGGAACTCATCGAAAGTGCTCCAACCTTAGGCTTTACGACACCGACTGGGTTTGTGCTGACTGTAAAGCTGCTGTTGAGGAAAACAGTAAGCTCTCTAAACTATTGTTTAATATCTGCTTATTTTGTAGAATTATTCCATAGTTGCATACTTCACCTTTTGTAAACTGCCTTTTATTATATGTTTGTTTGTTTTTTGCCAGAGTCAGTGCAATTGCCAAACCATGTTGAATCACCACTGGCTATAAGGCAAGAGAGGAAGAGGCTGTTTAAAAACATCTCTGACTTTCACTCTTCACTCATCACTAAAAGGTACTTGCCTAATCAAAAGAATCTGGGTTGAGTCGGAAATATTCTGGGTTGTTTTATAAGTTCATGTCTCTGGAGTGTCTGGACTATTATACCTTATTACATGGCTTGGCTGAATTCCAATGTAGAATGCGGTCTGTTATTTCTTGATAACAGACCGCTGCGAAGTATAACAGACCGTTGCCATGAAAAACAGCGCTTGCATAGAGGTTGTGTGCTGTTGATTATCACAGAAATAATTTCAGGCTCATTCCATCCTCAGTTTGTCATTGTATAGTGATTGTAAAATGTAATGAAGAACTCTATATAAATAAAAGTATTATTAATTACTCTTTTTTTCTTTTTCTTTTTTTTTTTTTAGCAATAATAAATTATAATTATAGTTTTTATTGTTCCTTTAGATTATTGAATTCATTTTCTTCACCACCGTCAACATAACACCTAAACCCAACATCCATTAATTCCATGGGGTTGCAGAATCTGTTTCAACACACACACACACACACACACACACACTTAAGCTGATCCATTGAATCATAATTTTTGCTTTATTTTGAGCACCTTTCCTGAAAATGTGAAAAATTCCTTTTCTAGGCAGCGTGTGCCAGCCACTTCTCCAGAGGTCTTAATGGATCTGGCCTGTCAGATATCACTGCAGCAGTCCACAGAAGTGCTAGTGGGAGATGATGATGATGGGGTGATGGAAGCAGCTCTGCAGGTTCTGCGGCAAAGTGACTTTAATCCCTGCTGCACACTTTCTGTGAAATTCTCCAAAGACAAACTGAATAACAACATTAGGAATCAGCGTCGCTTTCTCAAGCGACTTGTTTCGAAGCTGCAGATGTCAGAAATCTTTGAGGGACCTGATGGAGTTAAAAACCTGGCTCTGAACTCAAAAGGTAGAACAGATTATTTAATTCAAGCTCGTTTTAATTTATTTTTCTTGAAAATGTACCATTCTTGATTAATACAGTGCCTGACAACTTAGGTGACCTTCAAAACTAACAATTGTTGTGTGTGAACAGCTCTGAGGGATGATCTCTACTTTGAAGTCGGCTGTCTGTTAGCCCTCTCTTTGATTCACGGAGGTCCTCCCTTGGGCTTCTTCTCTCCAGCCCTCTACCATAGCCTGTTCAAATACCCCACAAACTACAGGCCTACTTTACAAGACCTCGGAGACACTGCTTTTGCACACAAAATCAGACAGGTGAGTTATATTGTTCTTACATTGTGCTTTAAAACTGCTGTTGCATTGAGACACATGATTACAATGAACCGAACAGTTGTTGTACACCTGCTAAACTCTGAATGCACTTTTAGATTGCAGAAGCAAACTCAAAGAAGGAGCTTAGACATGCAATGCAGTCAGCGTCACAATACTTGGAAGCAGCAGGCTGCTGGCGAAAGATCAGCAAACTCTCTGAAAAGGACATGTTGGTGGAGGATGTACTAAATTTCTACCTGATCATCAGACTACAGCTGCCTCTGCAGAGGTTGGTACATTTTAACATTTATAAAACAATTATACATATACATATTTGATTTAATGTGGATGCATTAAATGTATTGAACAAGTGGCAGCAAAAACATTCAAAATGTTACAAAAGATTTCTATTTGTAATAAATGCTGTTCTTTTGTAACTTTAAATTCATCTTAGGATTCTAAAAAATGTTTTTACATCTATGAATTTAGCAGACGCTTTTATCCAAAGTGACTTAAAATAGAGTATAAAAAATGTGTCATAGAGCCAGCAATATTTGGCAGTATACAATACCACATTTATTAGAAAGCTAGATTTGGAAACAAGCTAGAGCAGAGGAGAGCAAAGCATTTTTTTCTTGTTCTTTTTTGCAAGTGCATTGCTTTAGTATCACTGTTTTTACGGAAATAAGCAGCAAAACTGTATTCATCATTGATAATAAGAAATGTTTCTTGAGCAGCGAATCAACATTAGAATGATTTCTGAAGGATCATTTTAAATCTAGTAAAACAGAAAACACTTATTTGAAAAGAATATTTCACAATATTACTGTTTTACTGTATTTTTGATCAAATAAATGCACCCTCGGTGAGCATAAATGACTTCTAGCATACAAACACCAAGCTTTTGTATGGTAGTGTATACACATTTACAATACCTGATTTTTTTCCACACTGTAAGTAAATGCTCACTTATTTGCTTGTTTATATTGCCAGATTTCGTGAAGGTTTGAGGACCCTAGGACTCTTTGAGCAGGTTCAGATGTGTGCAGAGTCTTTCTATTCAGTCTTCTGTGGGCCTGTGGAGAGGCTAACGGCTGAATCTGTCATGGAGCTCTTTACTGCCCGCTTTTCAGAGGAAAAAGAGCGACAAGCAAAAGAAAACACAACAATGAACTATTGGAAACAGTTTCTGCATGAGTGTGACGGTATGTTCCCTACAAAATATGTTATTGTATTGTATGTTGATAGAATTTAGATTCTTAGGTATATCATAAAATCTATGATAATAGAATATGACAAGTCCTCATGAAATCAAAATTGACCCTATTTACTTTAGCACACATTACTGGTCTTAAGGTGAACAATTAATCCGTGCAAGATAATACACAGAATTTTTTTTTTTTTTTTTTTTCATGGTTATCTTTAATCAAAATCTGAAAAGTTACTTCCGGTCTGGAATGGCATTCCATCAGTTTGGAACGCTTAAGCAATCCCCTCCAACCATTAGTCTGCTGTGAGCAAGAGAGATGGATAAAATAAAACCCTGCCCTCTATTCAATATCCGTTTCACTTGGAAATACGTCATAGCACTGAAGTAAAATTTGTTGCTTCTTCCAGTTCACGGGACTTTAAGATGTGTTATAAAACAAGCTGTTATTTGCATGATCTTAACCCTTTTCTTGTTTTCCAGAGGGTCGGTGTGCAGCATCACTTGAGGACATCCTAACATTCGCCACTGCTGCAGATTTGGTTCCGTCCATTGGATTCAAACCCACCCCGTCTATTTCATTCTTCAGCTCACCAGACCCTTCATGTGCCTTTCCCCAGAGCCACTGTGATGCCAATCATCTCATTCTGCCCATACTACCCTCTTATGAGCTCTTCAAGAAACATTTGGATTACACAGTGTGTCAATTCTCAGTTATGCAGGACATTTAAAAAAAACAACTAACTGGATATTTCAGTAGATTCATGGTGTTCATGATGATCTACAATGATGCTTAGTCTATTTATTGGGGTTAATGAGTATTATACATATACATATGGTATTTTTCAACCTAACTCACATTAGCATTAATTGATCATAGTTGCTCCTCATTTTATTTATCAGTAGTCCCAGGTGTTGCCAACTCTTCAGTTATGTAGCAGTACATTAGAATCACTCAACAGAGACGACAGACAATTTGACAGCTTTGCTTTGAGCCGTTCTATTGGGGCATCAACTACAAATCAATACATGTTCTACTACACAGTCTTAGAAGTCATAAGATTGTCTGTTCTTTGTATTTTCAAAACAATCGTGTAGGCTTATAAGCGCATGCATTAACTTGAATGTGTAGCTCATAAATGGAGTAGGGCCTGAATTTATCAGCCACAGTAGCTAGTAGCTAGTAGCATTTCCAAAGATTAAACTCTTAAGTAGATAATGTTTTGTGTTCTTCTGAAAAGCATTGTGATTTAGCAGTGATTTTGTTTTTTTCATACAAAAACAGTTCACAATAACAAGGTTGCAATTTCCCGGTAGCCACAAGATGGTGCAATTGCAAGTTCTTTTTGCCACACAATAGCTGGCTGCTCCCACCACAAATGAATTAGTTGTTAATGAGTTAAATGATCTTACTGTTTGTGCCAGAGAGCCATGTTAGAATCATAGAAAAGCAGGTTTGCATTTGTTCTTTAGTTTTTATTTCTCCTGATGTAGTTTGAGAGTACATGATAACTTGTCAGCTCTGTATATCATAACTTATTACACTTTTTACTTTTGTTACCCTCAGTGTTTCCTCCATTGTCTTTATTAAATGATTCTGGACCTTTAATTTATGGCATTTTTTTAATGAATCGTGTATTTTTTCAACCAGTCTTGAAACATTAGACTTAAAAAAAAAAAGCATTTCCCAATAACTCATGCCATTGATCATGTGTCACGGTGCGCGTTTCTGCATACGGACCGCGGTTCGCCGGTCGCCACGTCACCCTCGCAGTCGTCACTGCATAAACAGTAAAGATGGCGGCCTCCATCCGGGAAAAACAGACAGGTCTGTCCATAAGTTTGAATTTATATTGAAACACTCGGTACTGCTGATGTTGATGATTTTCAGGCGTTTTTTAAAAAAAATAGTATTTATTTCTAATACATACATTAGCACCGAATACATAACAGCTGCAATTGTACAGTCCTGTCAGTGTAGCTGTGGATGCTAACCGTGTTGTTCATCTAGCAGCTGGTTAACATCAGATGAAAGGATTTATACAGCATGAATAGTTAAATAAGCATTTGTGCTTTTATGACTACGTGCAGTCAACCAGCTCGTTTATGAAATCTACAGCTATTAATATCCCTTTTACCTCTCAGAAGGAACCCATCATTTGATTTGACAAGCTAGCTAAACTCACTCAGCGAAAACTATTAAGCTTAATATTTTGTGGTAGAGTATAATCATGGTTGAACTTAATGTTTCATGGGTACAGTTTGTATGCTGAGGTTATTATTTTTACGGTTGTCATTGTCATTTATGGATATTGACAGTCGCTGTGCAGGTGCTACTATGTAAAATGTTATTCGTCTTAATGAATATGCTGTAGATTATTTTTTTTTAATGGGCAGCGTGTGAACATTGCACAAGTGTTCGCTACAAAGATTGTATTGTGTGTCGGTAGAATTTAGATTCGTATGCATATCGAATCGTATGCATATCATAAAAAATATGATAATAGAATATGACTATGTAAAATGTTATTCGTCATAATGAATATGCAGTAGATCATTTGTTGTTTAAAATACATAGGCTAATTCTGAAAATGATGTGTTTCTGATATAATACTGCCAAAGTATGTTGGTATCAGAAATGTATCTTGTATTAAAATGATTTGTTTATGAACTGAGTCCTTTAAATCACAAACAAGTATATTTGTCTGTTCGTGATATTTTAAATAGTGATAGAAGTGATTTAAAAAATTTATTTTCAGCTGCTCTGAAGCGAATGCTTAACTTCAATGCGCCACCCCTGAAAAACACAGCAGCGGAGCCGGTATGGAAGGTAAGTCTACACAACAAACACCTTGCAGTGCTTTTTAAACATGACTCAATGATGCTTTTATAGTTATAATTTGCATGCACACTCACCCTTTGCAATTCTTGTTAGGTACTTATTTACGATCGCTTTGGCCAAGACATCATATCTCCTCTGCTGTCTGTGAAAGAGTTACGAGACATGGGCATCACTCTGCACCTGTGAGGACCCCTAAGACCTTTTCTTTTTAAATCAGTGATTTAATGAGATTGATTGTTTACATTTTGTTTGTTTCCTGTAGCTTGTTGCACTCAGATCGCGACCCCATTCCAGATGTTCCTGCCGTTTACTTTGTAATGCCCACAGAGGAGAACGTTGACAGGATATGTCAAGTAAATATGTTAACTTAACAGCTGAATTAGTGTTTTTGTCAGTCCCGTTCCAGGACAATTTGTGAAGATCACACTATTGCAAAACTAATGGTTTGGTTATTTTCACCATCACAGGACTTACGAAACCAATTATATGAGTCCTACTATTTGAACTTCATCTCCGCAATCTCCAGAAGCAAGTTGGAGGACATAGCAAGTGCTGCTCTAACAGCTAATGCTGTAAACCAGGTGACCAAAGTAAGTCAAACACATTTATTCATTGTGAATGTTAGTTGTATGTCCGATTCAGATTGCTAGAACTTTTAATTCCTGCTAGAGCTCTATAAATTCCTGAGGAAAGGCAAATAACATACTGTTCATTTTTATTATGCAGTTCAAGTATCAGACTGTTCTGTCCCTCCTCAGGTATTTGATCAATATTTGAACTTCATCACACTTGAAGATGATATGTTCATTCTCTGCAATCAAAACAAAGAACACATCTCCTATCATGGTAAGCTGCTAGACTGTTTTCAAATATTGACTTATTGACTTGTTTATTCATTTAATTTGTAATCTAAACAAAGTTATTAATAATGCTACTGTTCTGTCCCCTCAGCAATTAATAAGCCAGATATCATGGACACAGACATGGAGGGCATAATGGACACAATAGTGGATAGCCTCTTCTGCTTCTTTGTCACTCTTGGTAAATAATGACTTTTTTTTATCCTTTCATGCACATATACTGCCATGCCATGTTTGGGGTCAGTAATATGTTTTTAAATGTTTTTGAAAGAAGTCTCTTCTGCTCACAAATGCTGCATTTATTTGATCAAAATATAAAAGTTAAATCTTATTACAATTTAAAATAACTGTTTTTTATTTTAATGTATTTTAAAGTGTAACTTAATACTGTGATGACAAAGCGGATTTTTTTCAGTGTCACATGATCCTTCATAGATCATTATAATATGCTGATTTGCTGCTCTAGAAACATTTCTATTAATATCAATGTTGAAAGCAGTTATTTGATGAATAGGAAATTTAAAGAACAGCATTCATTTGAAACAGAAATCTTTTGTAACATTATAAATGTCTTAACCATCACTTTTGATCAATTTAATGCTTCTTTGCTGAATAAAAGTATTTTTTTAATTAAAAAAAATTCTTACTGACCCTAAACTTTTGAACAGTAGTGTATTGTAAATAATGACTTATGAGTTAGAAGCATTTATTTTTTTTAAAGATTTCTGTGCCACTATCAGCACCAAATGAAATAGCATAAAATAATGGTTAATGATTCCCAATCACTCCCTCTGTCTGCCATTGTTTGAACAAACATGAAATTCCCACTACTAACTCAGTGTCAGTGAGTGTTTGTTTACACTCTTGAGGTGAATCAGACAACAAATTACTTCTAGAAGTCTGCATATTAAGCTGGCCTAGGACAAAATATTTTAACATCCGAAAAAAAATAACACCCTTCACCTTTAAAGATGCTTTAGCACAGCAATGGAAAATACTCAATTTTTTCTTGCTCCCTAAATCTTATGTGCTAAGACACAATCCTTTCCTCATATGGGGATATTCGTTTCTTTATAATCCATCTGAACTCTAATAAGGCAGAGTTCTTTCGTGGTACATGAAGTATTCATGATTAAAGACCTAATATTTAATCATAATTAAAGAGCCGTTTTTATACTAATTCTCACATTACAGCCATTAGTTTAACTCTCAACTGTCATAAAGAGCCACTGGGTGGCAGAACCTTCCTAATGTTGTTCTGTATATTTCTCCAAAGACAAAAACATTTAGATACGTATTGAATATTTCATTCTCACATTACAGCCATTAGTTTAACTCTCAACTGTCTTAAAGAGCCACTGGGTGGCAGAACCTTCCTAATGTTGTTCTGTATATTTCTCCAAAGACAAAAACATTTAGATACGTATTGAATATTTCATTCTCACATTACAGCCATTAGTTTAACTCTCAACTGTCTTAAAGAGCCACTGGGTGGCAGAACCTTCCTAATGTTGTTCTGTATATTTCTCCAAAGACAAAAACATTTAGATACGTATTGAATATTTCATTTAGGTCTATTTACATACTACACGACTACTAGAAATGTATGTGGCAGAAACTTCACAATTCAAATTAAGTACATTGATCAAGCCTGTATTGTTGTTTTTGAAATGTGATTATGTGTGTCTTGGGAGCCTGTGAGCAGATATTTAATGCACCCTCCTATTGGCAGAACAGTGAGCTTTCCTGTTATCATAGGTGCTGTCCCAATAATCCGATGTCCAAGAGGGAATGCTGCCGAAATGGTAGCCGTGGTAAGAAACCCACTGCTCTGTTTTTTAATGTTCCTCAATTTCTTTTTAAACAGACCGAGACACCTTTGTTTACTCCTGCTCAGTAAAGAGGGGTTTACGAATTCAGAAATAGAGTATTATAGAATGGCTGTGGTCAAATGACCACCTCAACCCCTACATAATCTCTTTGTTGCAGTGCATTTGTACATTTTATACTCTAGTTTATGTGCACAGCGTGCAAACTGATACAGTCGCTTAATTCAGTTTCACTGATGGTACAGAATTCTTCTTTGTTCCGTATGTGGGACTCAGTCCAACCTTGGCTCGCTTTCACTAGAGTGCTGAACTTTTAGATGATTAGTTTCAGCGAAAGAATGTCGCACTGTAATATGAGACAAAATTAACACCTGTCGCTCAGGTTATTGGATTAATTTATTTTATACATATTGTACAACTCGTTTCTACTGGAAATATTAGTCATGTTGATTTAACACTTTTTTTTTTTTTATCACAGAAACTTGACAAGAAACTGAGAGAAAATCTGCGAGATGCTCGTAACAGCCTGTTCACCGGAGACACCATGGGCACTGGCCAGTTCAGGTGGAGCAAAAACACACTCGCAAACCCCCATGCAACTGATATGAACAGAATATGTATATTAGTTTTAGCCATAAATCTCTGTAAAGTATTTAGTCTATTTATTATTGTTATAAAAGCATAATCCAAGACACAAATCTTGATGGATGGATGGATGGATGGATGGACAGACAGATGGATAAATAGACTAACAGACTCTACTATACTAGGACATCTTAAGAAAGATGTAGAAGTTTTGGGCCATAAAAAATCTCCCATCTTTCCCTCCACCTCTCCCACAGCTTCCAGAGGCCGCTGTTTGTTCTTGCAGATCGTAACTTGGATCTAGCAACACCTCTCCACCACACATGGACGTATCAGGCTCTCATTCATGATGTGCTGGTGAGCAGAACCTAAAATATCCTTACACGACCCACAATTAATACTCCTTTTTTTTCTACTAGTGTTAATGTATTTTTTTTTCCCTAAATGGAAACTTCAGATAGTTTCAAGTTGTGGCATATGGAAAAATGAAGTTATTGCAGTTATCATATGTATGATAAAAGGGTTTCATGAAATGTGGAATGTACGTGCTGGGTTGCTTTTTGTGCCAGTGATCATTAATCAAGTTGGTATTTTGTTCCACCATCTCAAAAATGCTTTTCTCAACTCCCTGTATGGCAGCAGTGCTCTGCCATGCTAAAGGGAATTTTATTCTATGTACAGTGCTGCTCAAAAGTTTACACACCCCTTGCAGAATCTAAATAAGTTTAACAAAATAAGAGGGATCATACAAAATGCATGTTATTTTTACTGTCCTGAATATGATATTTTACATAATAGATGTTTACATATAGTCTACAACTACAAGACAGAAAAATAGCTGAATTATAAAAATGACCCGGTCAAAAGTTTTTTTTTTTTGTTTTTTTTTTTTTTTTTACAAATTTACAAAAGTTTACCATATTACTTGATTCTTAATATGGTGTGTCGTTACCGGGATGATCCATGACTGTTTTTTTTTTTGTGATGGTTGTTCATGAGTCCCTTGTTTGTCCTGAGCAGTTAAACTGCCAAATGTTCTTCAGAAAAATCATCCAGGTCCTAAAAACAGTTTTCCAGCATCTTTTGTATATTTAAACCCTTTCCAGCAATGGCTGTATGATTTTGAGATCCATTTTTTCACACTGATGACAGTTGAGGGACTCTCAAACACAACTATTAAAAAGGGTTCAATCATTCACTGATGTTCCAGAAGGAAACACAATGCATTAATAGCCGAGGGGTTAGAACTTTTGAACAGGTTGAAGATGTCCAATTCCTTTTCATTTAGTACTGCACTTTGGAAGCAACAGAAAATACTTGCATGTTTCCCGGAAGACAAAATAAGTACAATTTACCTTGATCTTCAAATTCAAAAAGTTTTCACCCCCTGGCTCTTAATGCAACGTGCTTCCTCCTGGAACATCAGTGAATGTTTGAATCTTTTTTAATAGTTGTCCCTCAATTGACCTCAGTGTGAAAAGATGGATCTCAAAATCATACAGTCCCCACTAGAAAGGGTTCAAATATGCTGGAAAACTGAAGAATTTTTCTGAAGAACATCAGGCAGTTAAATTGCTCAGGACAAACAAGGGACTCATGAACAACTAACACAAAACAAAAAAAACAGTCATGGATCATCCATAATGACACACAGTAATAAGAATCAAGGGTACGTAAACTTTTGAACAGGGTCATTTTTATAAATTCAGCCATTTATTTTTGGTCTTGTGGACTATATGTAAACATCTTTCATGTAAAATATTTTATTCAGGACAGTACTTAATAAAAAATAACATACATTTTGTATGATCCCTCTTATTTTGTTAAAATTATCCACATTTTCACAGATTCTGCAAGGGGTGTGTAAACTTTTGAGCAGCACTGTATATTTTTTATTCAGAGTAAAATGTTATTGGCGTGTATTGTGTTTTATGTCCTGTATTGTGTTTTTGATTCAGTTCTGTTGCCTTGCTTAACCAACATTATGCCCTATATCAGGACTTCCACCTGAACCGGGTCAGTGTGGAGGAGTCTCAAGGGTCAGAGGCCAGCCCAGCAGGAGCTCGACCCAAAAAGAAAAACAAGAAGAGCTATGATCTCACTGCTGCTGACAGATTTTGGCAAAAACACAAAGGAAGGTAAATATCTACTGCTGATAAAAAACATGTATCCAAATTAAGGTAATTATTGTTCATTTAATAAATGTTTTAATTGTTTTTTTTTAGTTTCATTTAGTATCTATTATAAATATAATTCATTCTGATTTGAAATCTATTAAACTGATGACTGTGTAAGAATGTGTCTGATGGAAGTGCGTTTGACTGTTACTTCTCTACATTTTGCTAATAAGTTTCCAGAGATCTTATTCTGTCCTAGTTTTTAAATAAGTGATAGTTCACCCAAAAAGGAAATTTGTCATAATTTACTCACCCTCATGTCATTCCAAACTTGTATTCTTTTTTCTTTTTTTTTGTCCATACAATGGAAGTCAGTTGGCAACAAAACAGTTTGCTTACCAACATTTTTCAAAATATCTTTTTTTTGTGTGTGTTTAACAGAGAAAGAAAGTCATACAGGTTTGTAATGACATGACAGAATTTTCTTGGGTGAACTATCCCTTTAAGGACATTTAATAAACCAACTGAACTGCAAACACGTAAATGCTTGATAGGAAAGCATTCCTAGTTGTCTTAATTCACTCATCTGGTTTGTCAGATGTCACAGTGTTCATTAATATTTAAGAATGTTTGCTAATGTTTAAAATTTTTGCAAAATTGCATCAGTTCGGTGTTTTGGAAACTGTTTTAGTGTCATTCCTGTTTTCAGGACTCTATCCAGCAGATTATACAGATTTATTTACAACAGCTTAATGACACTTATTTTTAGCCTCCTCTGCAGAAAAGCATTTAATTGATTTCTGTGCACCATTTCAGTCCGTTCCCTGAGGTTGCAGAAGCCGTGCAGGAGGAACTGGATACATATCGAGCCCAAGAGGATGAGGTTAAACGCCTCAAGAGCATCATGGTAGGTTGATAAGGCTGATGCTAAATTATATATGAAGGAATTGTTGCATGCTGGTTAACACGGATAAATGTGGTTTTCTTCAAAGGGCTTAGAAGGGGAGGATGATGGAGCCATTAGTATGTTGTCAGATAACACTGCCAAACTTACCTCAGCCGTCAGGTAAGTTCCTTGTACTATGAAGTAATCGTGTATTTTTGCGTAAAGTACCAATGATGTATTGAACGTTAATTATTAACATGTGCATATTAATTTGGATGGATTTTTTAAATGCCGGAAATATAATTGAAAATATTTATATAAATAATATTAATATAAATGTAAATTACAAGCATACTATTCAAATAATATTTATATAAATTATAATATATTTTGCTTATGATTTAAAATCTTTTAAGGGGTCATTAAATTTAACAAATCATGTAAAATTAAGCAACATTTTATTAAACTTTTATAATTACCTGAATCTTTTAAATAACTGAAGAGATAGTGGTCAAACTACATTTAATAAAAAATCACCTGTCAAGTTTATAATATATATTACACAGCATTTGAGGGTCAAAATGGATGTCTATAGGGACTCATCTCAAGATTGCTTATTTAAAGTTCATCTATTGCCAAAATAAGGGGAAATAAATTCAGTCACAAATAGAAAATTATTGAAAATATTAAAATCAGGAATGTCAGAATGAAAATCAGAATGCATAGTTCGTGGATAAAAAAATGTCTGTCAAATCCAACGCACTGAACAATGTCAAGTTTTTCACTCAGTTCCCTGATCATTCTGATTAAATTTTAACAAGTGATGAATACATTTATACTCATGTGCTTTATGTATTATGCACGTTATCGTCTCTAACAGACAGCATGTTGAAGCGTGTTCTCCCTCTTCTCGGAAAGCAATGATGCATTCAATTCTTCTGGTAGTGTGAGTTTTCCAAGAAACGCGTGTACTCGCTGGACCTTTGCTTCTCATAAATAATACTGTGTATTGTGCATGTTATTTTATGACATACATCGATGTCGTGATATTCAAATGATGTGGGTTTGAAAACAGATGAATAACATTTTAACATTTTAGTTTTTTTGAGTTTTGAGTTTTTTTGAGTTTTAAATTGAACATATTTTTATTCAATTATGCAAATGAAATATATCATTATATAATCTAATTACATCCCGTACTTGTCTCATATTGCATGAGAGATATTATACATATGTATTAGTCATTGCACTCACAAAGGGCCTACCGTTGAACCCCTGCCTGACCCTACGCGTATAGAGTAGGATAACAGCGTGCTCTTCTCTCTCTAAACAGTTCTCTTCCTGAGCTCCTGGAAAAGAAGAGACTGATTGACCTCCACACCAATGTTGCCACAGCAGTTTTGGACCACATCAAGGTCAGTGCTCAATGAGAAAAATGTTTTTCATCTCTTAGGTTACATTTTCTCAGCACATTATATTATTTCTGCGAGGTAGAGTTGCATATTTTTCTTCTAAATTTGCCTGTCTGTCTTTAGAGCCGTAAGCTTGATGTGTACTTCGAGTACGAAGAGAAGCTTATGAGCAAATCCACGCTTGATAAATCCCTGCTGGACATTATCAGTGATCCTGATGGTGAGTCTTCCTTGTGTTAAACATTCAAGGCTAATAGTCTCATCAGTTCCATCTCAGATCTGTGATAATGAACCTTAAGCCCTATTTGGACAGGATTAGTTTCATACAGGGAGGTGGGGTGATGAAAGATTTACTAAAGCTTGTCTGTGATTTTAATCTTGTCCGAATTGTCCATTTCAGTAATATTTCAGACCTTTTCTGCTCTGTGTATTCTCATGCTAGTAAAGATTACATTAGGGCTGCACAATTAAACAAAATAAAAACTGAAATAGCAATATGACTTATCCAATCGCAAAGGCTGTGATGTATTTATGAATATTTGAATAAATATATGCGTTGGGTGTTTCAGAGTGAAGTGCAGCACTGTGCTCCTTCACAATTGAGCAGCTCATGATCTTGTGTTTTTAGTTTCTCAGAGCGACTTGGTTGGCAGTAAATGCTGCTCCACATGAACTTCTCTCTGAGTTTGGGTCACTTATTAACATGCATTTGGGAAGGCAACATGCATCTTCCCAAACTTGTAAGTAGCGGTTCTTAAGCCGCTGTTGTCAACAAGAGAAGCTTTAAAGGTTCCCATCTTAAATATAATATTATTATTATTGTAATTTTTTGTTGATAATAGTCATTTTGGTCCCACTTTATATTAGGCGGTGTAGTAACATTTAAATTAATAATTTGTTACAATACACTTATTGTGTACATGCATGTTTTTACATTGTATTTGTTTAAAAATCCCTGCATATAATTACGTCCGAAATTAATTTCTGTAATGATATCTATAATTACACTGTTGACTCTTACCCTTACCCTTAAACCTACCCATACCACCAAACCTGTCCCATTTTACCCGTATCCCACCTCAATAGGAGCACAAGTGTTTTGCAAAACAACATGGACACAATAAGTACATTGTACTTATGTTTTTTATAATATAAGTAAATTGTAGTTAAAGACATTTAATATAAAGTGTGGCCATCATTTTTATCAGATTTTTTCCCCATATCATGCAGTCCTACATTAAAGTGTCTTTTAGTTATATACAATTCCCCGTAGAAATGCCCACAGGTAAAAACAATCCCATGTGAACTGTCACTCAAATAAATAACCTGACAGTACTCTAATATCTGATTGGAAGAGCCCTGCCCAAAGCCATTGTAAAATATGCGTATCGGTGACTGCACATTAATTGAATTGTATGCTACCAGCACAAGTTGCTACAAACCAATAATAATACTGCTAGGTAATAGTAATAATATTGATGATGACAATAATAAGATCTTTGATTAATATGTGGCTTGGCAACCATGGCAAACTACACATTCTGCCTGACTAAACCCCATAATTGTGGTAAAATCTCTGTAACGCTTGGCCTCAAGTGGCTTATTGCTTTAATAAGCCTTGATTTGTCAGATGCTCTTTGAGCTTGACCGTAATCCAAACACCACTATATCCCTCAAAGCATGGCATACTGCCTTACTGTCATAAAATTTTGTTTTACCAAGAGCAGCCCCATCCTGAGAGATCAAACAAAACTAATTGAATGAGTAACTCATACCCCCTTCCCCTAATGAGAGCCTATCCCACCCCCTCATCCTTATCCAGTCATTTTTCCAGCTTAGCGGACTGAAATGCATCACATCCCTAGGGGGATGCGGCCCACTTTAAAGGCTCTCTGTGATGCTACCACAGGACGGGATTTGTTTTCTCTCCTGCCAGCATTGTGAGGTTTCAAGAGGACACTGTTTCTTAATCTCCACAGGGTCCTCTGTTGGTTCATGGGTTTTCTTATGAGTACACAGGAATGGCCATCTACTATAATGATAGTGATCAGTTGTTTTTTTCAAGTGATACACAATGCTTTATTGTTCCGATGAGCGCAATGATTGTTTCAACAAACTCTACTAGTTCTTGAATTTAAAGTAACTGTATGCATTTGCATGATGACTGTATAAATGTTGTTCTTATTGGTAGCTGGAACAGCAGAGGATAAGATGAGGCTGTTTCTGATCTACTACATCACTTCCCAGCAGCCCCCATCTGAGGTAAGGCCCCACACCACCACGGTCATGATCAAGTAGTTATCATAATAAACTATATCCCATAAGAAACATCACAGATCATAGCAACCTTAAAGGAATAATCTGGGTTCAGTACAAGTTAAGTTTATTGACAGCATTTCCAGCATAATATTGATTACCACTCAACAAAAGCGAATTGTGTGGCTTACTTTTTTATGGAAGCACTGACATAACATTTTCTGTTAAAAATTGTGTATTAATTAAGCAGTGAAGTTGTCTTTGTCATTTTATGCGTAATGTTGTCATGACAACAAAAGTGTAAAATTGGATATAACGTTAAGCAATTTGTTCACAATAAAATCATGTATGCATATTGTTTACATCTTGTGGCTGTGCTATTGAAACAATAGGTATTTTAATATTTATGGGTTGGCACCTTTCATTTCCTTTGAGCATCACTGTTACCCAGATTTTTGCTTCTTTCTGTCCCCTTTTTTTTGCTTCTTTTTTTTTTAAGAAAATGCAGGACAAGTGGAAATAATTTTTTGTTATAATCAACATTATGCTACAAACGATGTTGAAAGAGCTTAACTTGTACTGAACCCAGGATACTCCTTTAAGAGTACTAGATAAATAATCCTAAAACGTAGGTTCAAGGATGACTGTGGTGGGCTACCCTGATGTGCACTTTCGGTAACACTACAGTTTATTATAATCAGTGGCAAATGCATGGATTTCATTGTTTGGGGACACATGGAGCCAAAAACATTCTGTCCATTTCCTATGAAGCTCAGCCCAGGTTCTTAAACTGTACTTTCAGAGTCTGTCTTCAAAAGCCTTGTTGTTCTTTGGGACACATGCAGCGCAGATTTGAGGAACACTGACACCCTTTGATGCCACAGCCAAGTGTTATTACTCTTGTACCTTGATAAAGCAGGATTGTTTAGCTAATGGCAAGATCTCTTCTGTGGGATGTTTCTTAAACGGCCATACAAATGAAAGTTTTGAGTTCTTGTGTACACTTCCGACGCGAGAGGACGGAACCGTGGGACCAAGCTGGGATGGACGATGTCCAAGTGGCCACATTTCAACCCTGGAGAAAGCACACTGACCTGTGCTGACTGTCACTCTCTATTATGTTTATCAATGCAGGCTGTAAAAGCTTTGACTTTCCAAAAACAGAATGGTGTGCTTAGAGTTTGAACTATTTTTCCATGTCTTTTGGTATCATTTCTTTCATCTGTGTCCTTGTGAACCAGCGTGGGTTATTGTTGGCTGAGTATTTGCTTAAACTTCAAAAACAGCCAATTTGGTGTTTGTTTTCTGAGGCTGTAATTAGGTTGTCTGACAAGAAAATGGCCCTATCACTCATGTGGTATGTCTCTAACAGGAATGAGATTTTCTCCTCACCCTGATGGATGCTTATGGCTTTTGAGCTATATGTCATCCTTCATTCTATAAAAACAGCTCCTCTTGAATGGTGGATTTTTGTTTTCATCTTTGAGAGTTGAGTGTTGAATAAAGACATTTGGTTCTTTTTAGGCTGATCTAGAACAGTACAAGAAAGCCATGGTTGATGCAAGCTGCGACCTATCCTCACTTAACTACATAAAGCAGTGGAAGTAAGTTCTGGCCATTGTCAACAAACACACCATAACACGCTGTCACATTTGCCTAGTTACTACATTAAATTCAGCAGAAAGATGAGAACAGTGGTGTTGCAAACTAATATGACCTATTTTCCAGAGCTTTCACCAAGATGGCTGCAACGCCAGCCAATTATGGGAGCACTGGAGTGAAACCAATGGGGTATGAGGCTACACCAAATTTAATTCTCAAAATGTGAATCCTTTTGTTGATGTGTTTTTAATGGAGTGGCGTGTCTTTTTTCAGACTGTTCTCAAGGGTGATGAACACTGGCTCCCAATTTGTGATGGAGGGGGTGAAAAATCTGGTCCTGAAACAACATGTGAGTATTATTACCACTTACACTTAAGGAAAAAAAGAATTAACAAGCCATCCATTTCTGCATTGACTACCATGAGCTAAATTTAACGATTTACACCTCAAATTGTGCCTCTTATTGAGGATGTGTGTGTTATTACCAGGGTAGAGAGTTCCTCAGAGACAGGGTCTCAAATGTAAAAAAGGGGCATCTCCTAGAAAGGCATCTCCATCTTTCACTATAAATCTTATATGATCATCTCATAAATACAGGCCATGTCACGTCACAATTTTGCACGTTTTAATAGCCTAACAGCCTACGTTTCACATAATAGGGCTGTAGGGCACTTGGACTTAATTTAACCAACTATGATAGTTTCATCAAATGGTAAATCAATATGCAGTACATAAATAAGAGTAAATTAAACTACTTACCATTAATGCAACTTCTGGTGCTGCATAGTTTTCAGAGTACTTTGGAGTCAATTCACATCTGATTTTTAAGTGACTGATTCAATTGTAAAATGAGACAACCCTCAGATCCAAATCGCTCCACAAATGCACATTCTTCTGTCCATTAGGACTATTTTAACCACTGTCTGGTTTCAGTTTTTAACGAAGGTGAATGGAAAAGAATACAGCTTTTAACCAATTTATGATGAATAAGACTGGGAAATTGCCACTCCACTTCAAATTGTCTAATGAAATTTTAGCTTGTGCCACATCATATTTGGTTGGGGTATTATACATGACACACTGGCATCGATAAATTATGTAATATTTTTAAATATTTAATTTAGTTTAATTGAATCAACTCCCTGAGAGAGACATATATGGTCGCTTTTGTAATTAGACTGTCTAGTCACAGTAATGAATGTGCTACTACTACTACTAACATATACACCTTGTATTTTATTTTTTACTGTGAGCAGAATAATTACAACAAATAGAAATTTGAATGAGTAGTTTATAGAATGAATGAAATGAATAGTGGTTAGCCAGCAAGTGGTGTCAGAATGCTACTTTGTCTGTCAAGTCTGAAGCAAGACGCAAACCCATAGCGACACATTATAGCAACGACATCTCGGACCTTCTGACAGCTGAGACGTAAAAATAAACAGGAATTTTCCGACTTTTGACAGATTTGTAACTGTTTTGTACACGTTGCCATATTGATTATATTTCAAGTGCATTTTGATTTATTGACCTCAATATTTTTGTTGATAATGATTGTTGAGAGAGGCACTTTTCCTTCAGAACTACTGATTTTGTGGTATTTGTGGCTCTTGTATGATAAATTGCTAAGCAAACATGGCTTGTTTTTTGGGGGGGGGGTATTTTGATTGTTTGATTTATTTATTTTTTTCCTCTCATATAGAACTTGCCAGTTACTCGCATCTTGGACAATTTGATGGAAATGAAGTCAAACCCGGTGAGCGCTCTTGTCTATTTCTCCCTTTCCCTACATTGTTTTAACTTTTCGTTTAACTTTAACATCGTTTAGCACAAATATTTAACATGTTTTGCTGCTATATTAGTATGAAATCTTGTAGTAATTAATATCTTCCCGATTGTTAACTAAAAGTCTAAATCCAAAAATCTTTAAAGACCATTGTGTCCAGTGTACACTTGTTATTGTGCATCACCAAGGCTGACTGCTTTACCTCCTACTGTGATTGAATGCATATTACACTGCAGCGCTATGGGACACTGAATTTGTTCTGAACGGGGCACTGAAGAGGCTCATTGAGTGTGCCGAGACTTCAATCCAGGCAATCTGAGCTGCACGGTTAATGCGAATGTCTCAGCCAGGGGAACACCTGCGGAGAGAGGGAGAGGGTTTCTAGTGAGCAAACCCGAAGCATGATATATTACGTTTCTAGGGCTAAGGGATTTGGAAGCAGTCCATTTGGGCTTTTCACCTCTGTGAGGCGAAACAGAGGTGCAAACCCCTCAGGTGCGCAGCACTAGGGGGCGTCTGTACAGAAGCCGAAGCTATTTCAGCAATAATTGGATTGTGTTCTGCTAAGGTTTAAGGATCTCATTGTCTGCATATAAAGCATCAGTTATTTGAACACACTGGTGGTTTTCAAGTTATTGTTGGATCACCTTAAAGGAAAAATCTGCTTTGAAAATTTCTCCTGATGCTTTGAAATCAACTAGCTGCCGGCACAGTGTGGGGGGAATGATTAATGCTGAATTTTTTGTATTATTTTTTTTATAAATGTGGAATTACCACAAAGGATATGATGTGGCAAATCTTTGACAGCACCCTCATAATAGGACTCTTCTCTATTTAGACATCTTGAATTCTCCCTAAGCACACTTCCAAGAACTATCCCGATGTGTTTTAAATATAAAACGCTGTAATTGAGACAGCTAGCTAACATATAAGCTCTTGCAATCATTCACTTGTGTAACAGTGGCCTTTTAGATTCCCTTTCTCGTACCTTGACATAAAGACCTTTTTTCCGTCTGAAACACCCTCAGGGTCCCTCTGATCTTCTCGGTCTTAAAAGCTGGGGTGGACAGATTGCCGTATCCCGTTACCGACTGGAAATGCTTCCCCTTCACTGCCCATAAACCTGAATTGAACATAACCGTATTATCATTTTCTCAGCTACTGGAATTTCAGTGCTCTGCACAATACGGCTGTTGTTGGGGACACTGGGCAGCTGAGTGCTTCAGAATCTCCTGCCTCCTCCACTCGTCAGATAGTCCTTGCAGATGGGCCTGTGCGACCAGGTTGCAATAGTGTGTTCGGCTCTCACTATTAATACTGAGCTTTGCTACCCAGTGAGGGTAAACCGATAGCAGAAAAATCTAGAGCATTTTAGCATTTGGATGTGGAGTGGGTCTCTTCTTTCAGTGAGTTGACGGCAAAGCATTTCTTCCCAGAATTAAGTATGCACCAGAGCGCCAGGCCTGCCAGGCCGGGCTGACTGAGGTCCCGTGGGGGAAGAGACAGGCTTGGCCCATCCGATACAGAGGATGAGGAAGTAGGAGGCCATTGGCCCCTGCCTCAGAGACAGTTCTCCTCAATTTGTGTCAGGACTCTTCAAAGCAGAGCGATGATAATCTTGCTTTTTAAATCAAACTGGAGGACATTTTACTGTTTGATGCTTCTGGTTCTCAGACGAATGGTTGCTGGGAAGCATTAGATCTTGATAAGCATTTAATATAGATAGATGAGGTGGTTTTTAGGGTGGTGATGTGGGGAGGGTGCGCTGAGTGTTATTTCATCCTTAATTTGCTTACGCGCTCTGTAATCCCTAATGTTATGTGTTGTGATTTTTGTAGGAGACGGATGACTACAGATACTTTGATCCCAAGATGCTTCGCGGAAGCGAGAGGTAGGACACTGAAGACGAAGACTAGGCTCCTTATATTTTCAAATGATACATCCCTGTGTTTAACTTGGTCCCACTGTATTTAAATATTATGTTAAAGGCATTTGATCCATGGAGGAATTCTAAATCGCTTGTGTCTTTATTGCATATACATAAGGCAGTATTGAAGTTAGGTAAATAACGGATCTGCACATCCTTGCCAGAGCTGGAACTTTCCACTGAAAATATTTAGAATATAAGAAGATCTGTAGTTTTTTTCCCCCACAACGATCAGCTATTTTCACTCTCTGCCTGTGATGATGAATTAATCCTAACTGTTTAACTCCCTCAGCTCCATTCCAAGGAACAAGAACCCTTTTCAAGAGGTGAGTATAAAAGGCAAAAGCATTTTGCACCATGAGGATGTTGATACGGTATCTTCACAGTTTGGCGCCCATGTGCTGTAACCTGGCTGGGTTAATGTTAGTCACAGATAGCCTTCTGTTCCTAGTGGAGATTAGGCCCTGCTGATGACAAAGTGAGTTGGAAGCCCAGAGTGTCTGAGCTCACGTCTGTAGGAGGGCCAATTGAAATATTACAGGGTTTTATTTAATACAAAGCGTTTGTACAGTTTGCGTTGAAATTCACACATGATTAAACTTGAACAACTGATGACAGATTTTCATTTCACAGGCCATCGTCTTTGTCGTTGGTGGAGGCAATTACATAGAGTATCAGAATCTTGTTGACTACACAAAGGTATGACTGTGCCCATTTTCAAATGTAAAATGTGCTACGAGAACTTGCTTATGAAGACGAGTGTAATGATTTTCTTCTCTTCAGGCCAAGCAAGGGAAGCGGGTTCTTTATGGCTGTAGTGAGCTTTTCAATGCTGCCCAGTTCATTAAACAGGTATGATCACTTCCTCTACACAGCATAAACTGATAGGAAATGCATGTTATAAAAACAGAACATTTACATGCAACATTCAAGATGTGTCACCCGATTTGCGTCACACTTCAGTTGAAAGTACAAATTCATCAAAATACGTTTTCACGTACAAGGACAGAATTGCGTGAAAAATCAACTGCTCCGCGATCCATTGCTCTAAAATCCAACCGATTATCCCAGAGTTGGAGAGAACAACACTGCTTTGAGTGTCTTGGAATGCTTTTTGCTGCTTGAAGCAAATCTACGTTGTACTTTGTCTTAACAAAGTTGACACCAAGTCATAACGTGCCTTTCCCTCTGTAAATATTTTTTAAACATTTTGCCCAGTTTTTTTTCCACATCAATTTCTTGTTAATATACTTTTACCGCTTTGCTCTGAGTGAAAATAAGGGGAGGGTTTCGCTTTTTCCCAATTCTTCCTGTAGTCGTGAACTTATATGACACTGACTGTATGCTGAAAAATGATTCAGTAGTTTTCATTATTCAGTCCTAGTTTTGTTTAAGTGTTAATGTGATTTTGTGGTATCAGAGCTTTTAAGACTAAACCCATTCATTTCTCCACAGCTCTCCCAGCTTGGTCAGAAATAGGAGGAGCGTAGAAGTCTAGTTATCCACCCTTCTAGAAACAAGTCAAGATCTCTTCAGTTGTACTTCATTAAAACCTCTCTAACTTCAGAATCACTCATATTCCATGTACTTTATACTGTTTTCCTATACTATTTAATTCAATACTAAAGGTAACCAACAATAAAATTTAACCATCTCATGCACCAATTGCGCTTTGTTTTCTTTGTTTGAATCCACTTTGGGTCATCAAAAGGAGACGTAGATATCTTCATTACGGGCTTATTGACATCGGGTGAGTTCAAGAGCTGAGGCAAATGCCTTAAGTGGTCTGGTGACTGACAAGAACTGTCCCAAAAACCTCAGTCTCTAAAGTCTTTAACAAGATTACACCCAGGAGATTACACCTAGTCTTGATCAACATAGGTCCTCTGTTACAGTTCAAATGTGTGCTCAAGTGTAGATCCAGGGCATTTGGTCTAGTCCGGGTGGCCTGTGTGTGTCTGCTGAATTTCCACCAATGAAGAGAGAAATACCGTGAACCATAGCAAACGTCACCCTGAGATGAGTCCAACCTAATGGTTTTCATGGAAGATGGACATCCACAATGTTCTTCCCTCAAATGTCACAGTCTACAGAGTGTCGAATGGAGGAGAAACCGCTATTGGTGTCTATTTGGTAATACTAGGTAATTGTCTAATTGTTTTATATTCTCTATACCTGAATATGGTTTGTTTCTTCTTGAGCTTCACTACATTTAAATGTCTTGTGAGAATAAACAATAGGTGATTTTTATATTTTTTTCTTTGATAGGATGGCTCTCTTGGATTGGAAATGGGGTTGTAATATTACTTTTAACTAAGCAAAGAAAGTCTCTCAAACCACAGGATATCTTAACTCTAAACCTTGCCATTTCTGACGCCAGCATTGCTATTTTTGGATATTCTCGAGGAATCCTTGAAGTTTTTGATGTGTTCAGAGATGAAGGCTATCTTATAAAGACATTTTGGACTTGCAAGGTAAGGGGTTGATTCTCACCCTCATGCCACTTAAAACTTGTATGACTTTCTTTATTCAGTAGAACATATTTTGAAAAAAGCCCGTGAAAGTTAAAGGGGTCCACTGTTGTTTTGAACCACACTGGCTATCATCGTATGGACAAAAACATTCTTCAAAATATCTTATGTTCTACAGAGAAAAGAAAGTCATAAATGTTTGGAACGACATAAGGGTGAGTAAATGATTTTATTTGAGATTCAGGTACAAAGTTCAAATGATCAAGTGCCTTTCAGCATGATTCCCTTCAGTTCACGTCACTGAATGCTCTTAGAGGACATCACACGATATCTGGTGTGAGAGCTGCAGTCTGGCAGGTGGTGTTATGAGGCAGGAGGGGCTGAAGAGAGGAATCATTTGTAGTTGTTCCAAGTACACAGGCATGTGTCCCTTTATCCCCTAATCTAGCTGGCTTGTTCCCCAGGGCCTGGTTAGTGGGTGATGAGACAAGTAAGAGCGATTACTGCCTCAGAATGCCAGACCTGCTTGCAATGTATAAGATATTGTGTCTTGGCCAGGTGGATGGATTCCTAATCCTGCTCTTCGGACTCATCAGCATCAACACACTGACAGCCATCAGTGTCATCCGCTACATCAAAGGTTGCCACCCTCAGCATGGTATGCTCTATCTTGGCCAAACCTACTGGGTTATTATACCTTTGTATGGCTGCTATCCAGTATTTAGTCCAGGTGCTCATGCAATTACGTTACAAAATCTGTGCTAAATCGATTTGCCGAATCGGTTATTTCACATTCTCATAGTATTATTGACTATTAGGCTACAAATAGCTGCATACATTACTCTTAGAGAGGTTAGGAAAGGAAGTGGTCTCGCATAAGTAAAAATTCTAGTTTTTAAACTGATGTTCAGGAGTTGCAAGTGGGTGCTAGGGGGTATGTGAAGAAATAAATTAGGGGGGAAATGTAGTTTTCTAATATATAAATTAAAAACATTAACCCAAATTTTAAAATGCCATTTATATTCAAGACATTTATAAATAATAATGTTTAGCAAATTTGAGGGTATTAGTTTAATTCTGCTTTCTAAAGACCATTTTAATAAATTATTATAATAATAATAAACATCAATCAAATAAAAATTTAACTTTTATTATAAATTATCAGAATAAATTGTATTATTTTTACAAGGGAATCATCCTGTTTGGGAGACAAAATGATCTACAGTAGGACACATTGAATACCAGCAAGTCCTGTTTGTTTCGTCTTTTATTAAACAATAAGTGGTTGAACCTAAAAACTTCTGAACTTGAATCTTTGATAAATCTAGGACTGTTATTTTTCCATTTGTAGAAGCGATTTATCCTTGGCTGCACAAATGCTAGATAAATCAGCACGATTACGCTGAGGGCTGTGCTGATCTGATGTTCTTCAGCTCATCAGGTCAACAAGTGTAATATCTGCTTGGTCATAACTGCGGTCTGGCTGTTCTCTCTGTTCTGGGCTGGAGCTCCGCTTCTGGGCTGGGGCAGTTACAGAGGTAGGACTGTAACAAGGATGTTTACCATCTTAAAAAATTTGAAATTGAGATTTCTTTGAATTTCATTTCTTCTGCAGCTCGCAGGTATGGGACGTGTGAAATCGACTGGACACGAGCGTTGTACTCCGTTCCGTTCAAGCTCTACGTCATCAGCATTTTCTTCTTCAACT
This sequence comes from Squalius cephalus, assembly GCF_949319135.1. Taxonomy (NCBI): domain Eukaryota; kingdom Metazoa; phylum Chordata; class Actinopteri; order Cypriniformes; family Leuciscidae; genus Squalius; species Squalius cephalus. Next base: position 23,334,468 of record NC_137141.1, on the reverse strand, counting down.
TCTTCGTGCCGCTGTTCATTATAGTTTTCACGTATGTGTCCATCATCCGCACGGTCAACTCCAGCCACAAGTTCAGTAGGGGAGGAGATGTTAGCGAGAGGCAGAAAAAGATTGAACGCAGCATCACACGGGTAAAACAATTGGCCCATAAATTTCACTTATCATCTAACAAATAACTATTGCCCTCAGCTTCATACTCACGCATGTGTCGTACTGTGTTTCTCGCTCCAGGTTTCCCTCATTGTGTGTGCGGCCTTCCTGTTGGCCTGGTCCCCGTACGCAGTCATTTCCATGTGGTCTGCCTGGGGTTACCAAGTACCCCCACTCAACGGCATCCTGGCAAGCCTCTTCGCCAAGTCAGCAAGTTTCTACAATCCGTTTATCTACATTGGCATGAGCTCTAAGTTCCGGAAGGACTTGCAGGCTCTGTTTTACTGTCTCAGACCCACATCAGCGCACAGGCACACCCCTCCTGTGCCATTGGCCCGGCCTGGTGATGTGCAGCTCGATGTGGACTGCTTTGGGGAGGATGAGCCTGTAGAGATGGACCATAAGGCAAGTGAAAGCAGCCCAGAGAGCCCTCCTGAATCAGAACGCCAGCGTAGCCCTTTAACAGAGTCACATAGGAGTATCAGTCCTTATAGATTAATGAGGAAACCCAGCGACTCTGGAAGACTTTAGCTGTCTTTCTTATGTTAGTTTATGTGCTCTGAATGTTTATATAAGATGATGATGATAATAATATTATGATGATAAAGTACATTCACTTTATGTATTATCTTAATTTCACAACAAATACAAACAGATTAGGACACTCCAGGCTACTAGTGAGTCATTTGTACAGATGCTTCATGTTGAACGTGAGGTTATTGTGTGAATCCAATAAAATTGAGGTTAATGGGCCTATTTCGCTTCATCTCTGTCTCTGTGGTTTGTGAAGTGTTGACACACATTTAATGGTAAGTCTGTATTACATCCTCCCCAGTTTAGGGTTAGGGAGGAGTGAGAAATAGGTTGCTGGAGATCCCTTCTCTCGCCCAAGCACATCAAACACACACATATTAGGTAAGGAATAAAGTAAAAATATTAGGTAAGGTATAAAATATGTCTGGAAGAGGAAAGGCCAAAATAATAAAGAGGGAAAAGAATCAATTTTGATGAATAAGGAAATATCTCTCTCGCTAACCAAAAACAGGATAGGATAAAATAAAATAAAGACAATATGCAAATGCAAATAAAATGGCTCCAACCACCCTACAGCTTTCCTAATTTTAAATTCAGAATTATATAGCATATATATAATTATTTAAGTAATATTAAATTAATAATATTACATACATGAAAAATATATATATTTCACAAGCTAATCAAAGTTTGAAATTTTGGTTAATGGCACTGAAAGCCCATTAAAGATGAGCAACAAATCATGAATGTCTCATTGAGATGCTATTATAGCTAGGTTTTATTAACATATACTTTGTTAAAAATTTTAGTAAGTGATTTTGTCATTTTTGTTAGTTTTATAGTATATAGTTTTATTAATTTTATTTCAGTTTTAGTTTCAGATATGGTAGTACACAAAACTAAATGAAATCATGTTTCATTTTAGTTTTAGTTTAAGTTTATATAATAACCCAGGTCTCCACTTCTAATTTATCTCCATCTTCATTCTCCCATCCGGTCAAACATGATGGGTGGTAATCAGTGGTGAGGTTTAAACCTCATTATAATCAACAAAGTGTCCCCGGTCCTACCTGACCTGCTCCGAGCGGGATTCGAACCGGGGTCTCCGGCATGGGAGGCGGGCGCACTAAAAAGAGACGCTAAAGACTGCAGCCTATAGTGTGAGGTTTAGACTTGTAGCTTTTACTGGCCTACATCTGTTACACTCACCCCGCTAACCTCACTCCCATCTGGGTCACGGCACCAAATGTCACCGGTCCTACTCGACCCACTCCAAGCGGGATTCGAACTGGCGAATCCCGTTCGATGTGAGAGCGGGCGCACTAACAAGGATGCTAAAGACTGCAGCCTCTAGCGTCAGTCGCTAGTGCCTCTTCAGATCAGGAGAGTGAGGTTTACATACGCATCTCTTACTGGCCTAAGTCTGTTACAAAAGCACTAGAAGGAATCATGGTGAGAAGCTCTAGGATGATGGGCTGGATGATAAAGAGCAGGATTCACAAATTAAGCCTGGTGTTTGCCGAGTAAGACCTCCTGTCTCTGTCCTCAAATGAGTCCATGTTTGACCAGACTGTAATGTCAGGACTGAGTACGAATTACTCAAGCGCAGAATGAACAGAACAGTCAGGTAATGGTGCTTTATTTATATTATCCAGGCACATAATTCAAAAGCAGCAGGCATGCTCGTAGTCAGAGGAACAGCGAAAGCTTGAGTCCAAACAGAGCAGCGGGAAGAGTCAAACAATCCAGAGTCGTAATTCCAAGAACAGACAAGGTCAGTAACTGGTTTCAGAACAAATAGATTAAAAGCAAACAACTATGACCTATAGGTCACAAAGAAATTAGAACCTGGCAAAGAACAGAAAAATAGTACACAGATAATCAGTTTATAATTGTCAAGTGAGGGGTTGAACAGGATGAATAATATTCAATTTATGCAATAAATAACATGCTTTAATATGATTATAGGTAATACAGGTAAAAAGCAGACCAAAGTGTTTTGTACACCGTGTATGTGTTAAACGCTGTATCAGAGGTTTGGAGCGAGTGGTAATTTGGTATGAGCAAGGATTTTTCTCAAAGACATGACTAACACCTCAGTGGCCTGATCTTACGGTTGTGGGAAATGTCTCCCTCCTGCCCCGTTCACAGCACTCAAACTTTCTCTACTCATGCATGTCACCTCTTCAAATGATTGCAGAGAGAATTAGTCCCACATGGTGGTCACAAAATAAGAAGATCTTGGTGCGTATGGTGTTGTGGTGAATGTTCTCTCAAATTAGTGGTGCCGGGGGTTAAAGTAGGTCCGTTATGCAATGAGATTTTTTTGGCGCAGACCCATAGGCTTATGTTGGTGCAGGACTACTATACAGTTTGAAAAGATATTGAATTCTGGAAAATTTTATCAGTGTGGTGTATAATTGTAAGACTGGAAGGAAATTCGTGAAGAATTCAAAGAAAGTCATTAAGTCCTACACTAAGAGATGAGAAGATGTCAAATGTTCACTACCTACCTAAAAAAAGATTTTTTGTGTGAATAAGTCTCTTATGCACAAAAATCCCTACCCAAACTTTTGAATGATAGGCTAAAACATATTGCAAAAGCTACTGCCATTCACTGTCAAGCTTTTGACAATATACTGTATGACACATTGACATTTACTTGAACTAGATGTCCATTAGCTCTAATGGAGAGTGAAAAGTACATAAGGTATTAGTATAGGAGGTCTCCATAAATGACCCTACTAAGTGCAAAAACATAAAATCACTCAGATGAAATGTCTAACTCAATACTCAACAAACTCAAAACTCAAGCTATTTTTCTATCATTTTTTAACTGCTGCAAATCTTCATTCTGCCCACATTTGGAAACTATCACTTTTTCTGTGGTGTATTCACAATGTCCAAAATCTCCAAGAAACCTAATATAGCCTATATATTCTCTTATATTAATCGTGAAATTTCGTATTTTCTGGTTAATGTTTCCAACATAGAGAATGTTTTTTATTATTATTATTTATTTGGGGAAAATAAATTTCTCTTTTCAGCAGACAAATCTGGGCTCAAGTCTACACAGCATTAGCCAAGGCTAATATTTGTGTAGGTGAAGACGGTCGCCTAAATGAGACATCCATCGAAGTATTAGACGGCTACTACTATTTATAGGGAGTGGAGTGGTAGTCTATGCATTCTTGGACGAAGGCTGTGGATCTCCCATGAAGTCTCACATGGTGTGAAACGTGACAGCGCAATGCTGGCCTGGGAAGAAACATGTGTGTCACTTTGCTTTAATTCAGCGTTTTTCATCTGACTGCACAAAGCCAGAGGAGTCAAGCCAACTTTTCCATATGACCATCAGCTGCCCCAATGGGAACAAACTGTAATAACAAGTCACAGGAAATCATCACCTGCTTAACACTAAACCTGTTCTATTACATAAAGGAACACACTGTTTTCCCTTTGAGCCTGGCAAATTCTCCTAGAAAAATCAAGCAAAATCTAATATTAACATGGTAGCACTTTATTTTACAGTCCTCTTCTGCATGTACATACTATGTACTACTTATAGTAATTACAGTTATAACTAGGTATTAACCCTTAGCCTACCCCTAAACCTAACCTTAACCCATGTAGTTAACTTATGTTACCCAGTACTTTCTTAGGTAAGTTCACTGTAAGTACACCTACTGTAAAATAAAGTGTAACCATTAACATTTATATGCATTTATGTAAAGATATGGTAACACTTTTTTAAATCTCTTTATGAAATATAATGCCTTGTAGATCCTATAAACTCAAAGTTTAGGTTCAGTAAGATTTTTTAAAGGGGTGGTTGATTATGATTTCCCTTTTTTAAATTTAGTTAGTGTGTAATGTTGTTGTTTGAGCATAAACAACATCTGCAAAGCTACAATACTCAAAGTTCAAAGCAAAGGAAGATATTTGCTTTTACAGAAATCGCTTTTTAAGGACTACTACAAATGGCTGGTAGGGATTAAAATGAGCTTCATCACGGGTTAGTGACATCACTAACCCTAAAATTTCCATAAATCCCGCCCCCTGGACACGATTTATAGATTATCAAGACAGAATATGCTAATCAATGGCTAGAAGATAACTACACATAAGGTACATAAATTCATCAACTAACCATTCAGAAATGTCCTGTTGCATTCTACATGTTGTCACTTCTTCTTGAGTCTCGTCTCCATCATTATCTGAATCCGGTTTGAACATAAAAGGCTAAAAGTTTTTGAAATTTTCAGTGCATGTCTGTGTGAGTGCAAGCTGTTGAAGCTCCGCCCCCTATGCCGGGAGCAGTAGCTCATTTGCATTTAAAGGGACAAACACAAAACGGTGCGTTTTTGCTCACCCTCAAAAATTGACACTTTTAACATATTATATAAAAATATCTGTGGGGTATTTTGAGCTAAAACTTCACTAACACACTCTGGGGACATCAAAGACTTATTTTACATCTTGTGAAAAGGGCATTATACCACCCCTTTAAATGTTTTTGAAAAATGTCTCTTATGCTCAACAAATATAGTAAAAACAGTAATATTGTGAAATATTATTTCAATTTTAAATAAATTTTCTATTTGATATATTTAAAAATGTAATTGATTTCAAAGCTGAATTTTCAGCATCATTACTCCAGTCTTCAGTGTCACATAAAATCATTCTAATCCTTCAGAAATCATTCAAATATGCTGATTTGCTGCTCAAGAAACTGTGAAGGAATGGTTGAGAGGGAGCATGAAGAATAATTTTCACACATGATTTGGCACCTCTGAACCCAGAGCTCAAACTCATTGAAAGTCGTTGGGATGTGCTGGAGTAGACTTTACAGAGTGCTGGACTCGTGCATTGTCAATACAAGATCTTGACTGATAAATGTATGCACCTCTTGATGAACTGTTGCCAAACATGCTAGAAAAATAATAATCACTGCAATAATTATCTAATCATCGACTCTTAAGCATTTTCCTATTTAAATCCAAACAGCGACTTTATATATATTTTTTAATAATTAAAATACTACCATTTTTACATATTATGTTTTATTATTTAATAATACCACCCGATTGTGTCTTTGTTTACTATCCACAATCTAAAGTACCAGCCCACCCTGTCTTGTTTCATGTTGGCACACCATCAACAAGCGATTTAAACCGCTGGAATTTAATCATGAATGGTTTATCTAACCAAGCTTTACTTGATATGGAAGTTCACACTCTGGTTGAGAGACTTAATGTTTTCCACCATGACCTTCCCAAGAATGTTCTCCTGAAAGGCCGCTTGAATCTGACATGGACTTTGTGTTCTGTGAAATATTCATTAATTGAGCCATTGGGACAGTTCCCAGTTGTTACAATGAGCAGTTGTTCTAAGATGATTGAGTATCATTCCTTGAGAGGTTTTTTACCTGTCGCACTGAATAAGCACCTTGTCGCACACTACGTACTCCTACAAACTTCCACAGCACTTAATAAGTAAATGCCAATGAGTTGTGAGATGCCACAGTAAACATGGACCTATCATATTCCTGTTTGCTGCCAGGATTAACCTCGGAAATGGTCCACAGTAGAGCTGATGAAGGAGGATTACATAAAAGTTACTAGGAGAAGACAAAGACCTCTTTGAAAACAGGACAGTGTCATGCTAATGCACCCAATTGCCCTTTCACAGTAAGCACTCTCCGTATATTGCAAATAAAAACAATTAACAGTTTTTTCAGCATAAGCCATGTTCAAGATGCGTGTTCATTTTTAAAACCACAGTGAAGCAAATATATGTGTTCTGAAAGGGACTTGGGATAAAAGCATCTGTCACACGACTACTTGTGCTTTTATCTATTGGCTGATAAGTCTCCATTCTTTGGTCAGGTCTTCTTAATAGACTGCCATTCTTATCATTCGGACCATTTGGGGTGAGATTGTGAGTTTAGATAATATTTATAACTCTGAATCAAGGTTAATTACACCCCATTAGCCTCAATGTAAAGTTTTGGCTCCCAGTCAGGGCCTAATCATGACATGTGTTCATGTGTTTTTTTATTCTCCTCTTTTTAGCTCTCTGTTTCGTTACTCACCACCTCTGAATAAACTGAGTTATAGCATTTAGTTATTCTCTTGGTACATATATTTGATCTAAATGGCTGAAAAGTAGGAGAATTTAAAACAATGTCCTTTTCAGGTGGTTTGGATGTAAGGCCCGCCTCTTGTGATGTCAGCAGAGAATCATTGGGGTTTTCGGGGACATTATTTAAAGGACTAGCTCTTTCCTCAATATTCAGACACCTCTGGAATATCATCCATAACGGAATTACTTCATTTTTCTTTTCTATAAAGCTTTTAAGGCTGAAGAAACGTCATCCTACACAATATCTGTAAGTTGGATTTAATCTTCATATGTGTTTGATGATTTTTGGCTGTTTAATGCATTTTAATAGAGATAATTGTAATAATCCAGATATGCATCTTTTTTTTCTTCTCCATTCTGTCTCTCTCTCTCTTCTTCTACCTCATTCTGTGAGTGGATTAACTGAAGTATGCAGTTCCAAAGGAGCTGTTTGTGATGGATGTGTCTGGGGAGATTACATTTTTCCTGGATCATATCTGATTTCACTTCTGTGTGCCAAATAAATTTTACACACCCAGATAAAAGGAAAAATAAAGATTTAAAAGCCTTAGAAGGTTTAGTGATTTTTTTATAGAAAAAAAAAAGTTTATTCATTGTTGTCTGGTATAATGTTCTTTTGTCTTTACAGGTATCTTCATTAACCATGTCGACGTGGTTTGCTGTACTTCATGTATTAGGTAGGTGATTCATTTGTTTAAAGTGACTGATACTGAACGCTTCTTCTATGTAATTATGAATTATCATAATTTTTTTCCACGTTTTTACAGGTATTCTGTCTTTGAGCTGTTGCACTTTTGGATCTGAATTAAATGGTCAGTGACTTCCTTTTTCATATTCTCCCCCCCCCCCCCCCCCAACTCTTTTCATACTAAATGCAAAGAATGGAGTTAAAATTTGTAGAAACTGTTTCAAAGTAGAAGAATTTCAACTTTAAATTTGAAAATATCTTCTTTTTTTTTAAGTTCCACAATATTACTTTTGTATTGTTTTATTGTTTGTATTAATGAATTGATTTTTTTTTTTTATTAGTAGCTAATAGACCTTTTGAAATACATTTACTTTTTTGAGTTCAGAATGTTTAATATGTTTGTTTTATTTGACAAGAAAATAATCATTTTATGGATAATGTCTTGTTATACGTGGTTAGTTCCAAAACCAATTAGCTGTGGAACTCGCTCGGTGGATCTACCAGACACCCGTCAGCTAGTGCTCTGCCCAGCAAACTGCACTCTGTGGAGTCTGTCAGTCTTTGGTTCAGGAGTATATGCTTCTATTTCCAGCATATGTGGAGCAGCAATACACAGGTACAATCACAGAAGTAATGATAATGATACAAACTTGATAGACTCGTGTAAAAAACTCCGATAGCAAGGAAAAAAATGTCTGTGTCATCCAGAGGGATCATAAGTCTATCTGGTGGACCTGTGGAGGTTCACGGACTGCAAGGGAGGACAAACTACCTCAGCTCTTACGCTCATGGTGTCCAGTCTCAGTCGCTGTCCCAATGGAGTTCATCTTTCACCGTGGCCAGTGAGTGGAGACAATTACGATTTGCACCATTACAAATGCCTGTCTGTTTTGATTTCAAATGTATAGATTTGTTTACAGATGCAGACAATGTAGCACTTCATTGCACTCTGTGGAATAATGTAATATAATATAATACAATACTTGAATTATATTAATAACAATGGATTATAGTGTTAATATTATTATAATACTGAATTAAAACAATAATTCTGAATTAGTGTAATCATGATATCATAATACATTGTTCACGATGAACTTACTTTTTTAAACATACAACTTTGTTGTTTCAAAAAGACCTGCCTCCTATTCTCAGTAAGTATAACTAGGACAGAACTTTAGGAAAATTGAGATCAGTTAGAATATATAAATAATATAGTGAATAAAATTATCCAGAATATAAAAATGAACTCAAGTCATTTTAGACTTCATAAAGGTTTGTCTGGTTAAATGTTTTGTTATTTTGTCTCAGGAGCAATTAGCTTGCCTTTGGAAGTGTCCAGCCAAACCAGCAGTTCTGCCACAGTTGCGTCTGGAGCAGGTAACAAGTTTTTAACTAGATAGTTTACTTATGTAGTCTACACTGAGCATTCCTATTTCTCCCTTGCAGCCAAGAAACCAGTCAAAAAACCTGTGAAGAAGCCTCCTCCAACAACAGCAAACAGAGGTCTGTATGGCCTGATTTACTATTCTAACTTTAAATTGTCAAAGTACCATGACATGCAAGTACTGTAAATGTTCCCTTGTTTCAGATTGCCCAGTCGATATGGCTTTGCTGCTGGATAGCAGCTACAACATTGGACAGCGGCGGTTCATCTTGCAAAAGAACTTTGTCAGTAAGCTTGCAACCATGCTGAAGGTCGGAACACCAGGTCCTCATGTAGGAGTGGTGCAAACCAGGTGATCTGTGCACATCCAAGGTGTTTATCACATTTGATGTTTTTTCTTTCATTGTCAATAAGTAGCCTAAAATTTCACGTTTTTCTTTCAGCGAGACACCTCGAACTGAATTCTACTTGACAAACTATACGACAGCCAAAGATGTGACTTTTGCCATCAAAGAGATCCCGTACATTGGGGGCAATACAAATACAGGTTTTTAACTTGCCCTTCAACACACATTTCATACGAATGATTGGGTGGAATCTAGAGCAAATCAATACCACCCTTTTTGGAAAAATATAAGACAAACTAAAATTCCATTTAAACAACAGACCAGAGAGGGTGACGTATACCGGACTTCTCCAATCATGTAGTCCGATGTCGCTTTTATACAAAAGTTCAACGAACAAGAAGTTACTACTAAGTGGCTTATATTTTAGACCATGTTTTCAGTTACTTTGCCTAGTTTTGCTCTGTCAACTAAAATAATTCCAAACGAAGCTACAGCAGAGCCAACTCCAAGCCACACTCAGTTTTGTTCCTAAATGAATCGAGTGAATGATTCAATGACCACACAGTCGCTCATAAACACAGTCACTTGTTTCATTCCTGAAAAACGAGTCTGCATCCTAAATCGCATACTTCCTTACTATATAGTAGGTGAAGTATGTCTGAATTCATTCTACTTCCGTGAGATTCTGAAGTGTGCAGCCGATGGACACTTTACTATGCAATTAGGCCAAATTACTTATTCAAAACTAGTACCTACTCAAGAGAGTATGCGATTTAGGATACAGCCTGAGTGTTTTTAAATGAATCGGTTGACTGAATGATTCAGTTACTCAAAGACAGCCATTTGTTTTGTTCCTAAAGTGTTGTTGAAAGAATTAAACAATAACCCAATCAAAGAGACAGTCACTTGTCGCCACCTACTGGCATAGCAATGTAATGTGCTAAAATGTTCACATTTGGGCATTGAAACCCCTTGAAATCCAGAGTGCCTTGGCTCATAGTTATCAGGTGTAAGTACATTACTGTAAATGCATTATCCTTTGTTTTCACAGTCAATCTGATTTTGTTTTGACTCCTTCTTTTAAAATCTGGCACTTACATAATGGTTTTAGTTGGAATAATAAATAATTGATGATGCTTAAGCTGAAATGAGCAGAACTTGGCAGGCTTGAGTTATTGTCTTCTGCACAGGTAAGGCCATACTGCACACTGTGAGGAACTTTTTCAATCCGGATTTTGGTGTGCGGAGAGGTTACCCACGGGTCATTGTGGTTTTTGTTGATGGGTGGCCTTCTGATAATGTGGAGGAGGCGGCAATTTTAGCCAGAGAGTCTGGCATTAACGTCTTCTTTGTGTCTGTGGCCAAACCTTCTCCCGAGGAGATTGGCTTGGTCAACGATCAAGACTTCATGAGAAAGGTGAGATGTTTAACATATGAATTCATGAACCTCTCTCTCTCACACACATACAAAAATTCATCAATGGGAACATTTGAGTTTACTAAAATCCACTTATACTGACATGTATCTCACAGGCAGTGTGCAAGGACAATGAGTTCTTCACTTTCACCATGCCCAGCTGGTTCGGCACCAACAAGTTTGTGAAGCCACTAGCTCATAAACTTTGCTCCATCGATCAGATGCTCTGCAGCAAGACGTGCTATAACTCAGTAAACCTGGGCTTCCTGATCGATGGCTCCAGCAGTGTAGGTGATGGGAATTTCCGGCTTGTGCTGGACCTTCTTGTCTCCATCGCACGCAACTTTGACATCTCCGACATTGGATCTCGCATCGGTGCCATCCAGTTCACCTACGACCAAAGGATGGAGTTCAACTTCAATGACCACATCACGAAAGATAATGCTCTGAGGGCCCTGCAGAACATCCCATACATGAGCGGAGGAACGGCCACTGGAGACGCCATCAACTTTGCTGTGCGGAGTCTCTTTAAACCCCACACAAGCTCCAACAGGAAGTATCTCATCATCATCACCGATGGACAATCTTACGATGATGTGAGAGGGCCGGCAATGGCCGCCCAGAGAGATGGTACGCTTTTTACACTAACATTTCATCTTGACTTCAAGTCCCTGAAGGTCCAGGGGGTCCTTTGAGAAGATAATGTTCTTATTTAAAGTTAGTATAAAGTGTAATCAACAAAATGTAGCTTTATTTTTAATAGTGAAGGTCCCTGAGGTGGTGAGGGAGTGGGTGGGGGTCCCTGCATATGTAAAGGCTGAAAGCAGCTAATCTTGAACATTTAAGAGTTTTAAAAGTAGGCCTACTTAATCACAAAATATATAGTGCATTTAGAAAGTAAATAAGTGTGATGCCACCCTGACCATGCACTTCCTGTTTTGTCACAGGGGTCACTGTGTTCACGGTTGGAGTGGCTTGGGCTCCAATGGAAGATCTGAAGGCGATGGCATCCGAGCCCAAGGAGAGCCATGTGTTTTTCACTCGTGAGTTCACCGGCCTGGCGCAGTTCCAGCAGCCCATCGTACGGGGCATCTGCAGGGACTTCACAGAGTTCAATTAAACAGTGCAACTGCTTTAGTGCAAGAATAGGAAGTAAGAAATGGAGGATAGGAAGGAGAAAAAGGGCGGGCGTGAATAAGAAACAACGCTTTCGTCTTATGGCTTTTGATTTTTTTGTAAGAAAAGGGATTTGAACGGTTTTGTTATAAAGGAACTGGTATGTTTGATCCAAAGGTTTTTTCAGCTTTTTTGAGAATGTATCACAGTATTGTATGTCAACTTCTCTATAATGTGGAGAATGTAATTATTTGTGATTTGTAGTCTGTCTTTATATGTTCCTGGTGAAAAAAAACATTCTTTCACTGCTTCTGGCAAGTCTTTTTTCCTGTGGAGGAGTCACTGTAACAAAAGGCTCTTTTATATTAATTTCGGGACTTGAAGATTCAATTCCAGTTGAGCAAGGTTAGTACAAGTACAGAAGATGGTGAGCAAAAGCAGTCATGAAGAGAATTGTCAGTGAAACAGCGCCCTCTTATGCATTTTCATGGCAGTGCACGAATAGACAGCTTTCATTCTCACAATTACATAAATAGATCTGGGTTATATAAGACATGGTCCTTCCCAGGGGTACCAAACAATACACACGCAATACATTCACAACGTCACAATGAATCACGTATGTCTGGGTGTGAGAGGAGTATCACGGTTGAAAAGTTAGCGTTTTGATTATATGTAATTCCCTCCCGTTTACATTCATGTATTTATCGAACCTTTTTTCTGTGTACCTTTCCATATGCATGATTTACTGCCTCACGTAATGAACAGAGAGGGGAGGAGGGGCATCAAACTGCTTGTACATTTGTTTATAATTTATTAATTTCTTCTCAATAAAGGACAAAGTGTTTGTACAACTTAACCAGCTGAATATCCTCTTGTGAACAGGCTGAGCATAATCAGAAGCCGCAACATATTCAAGTTACATGTATTAATTTATGTAGCAGAGGGTCTGTTCAATCGGAGTCTCTCACAAGCTTTATTAAAATCGTGAATCTTGGCAATCATCATTCGTCATCATCTATGAACCGTCAATCAAATACGTGATAACGCACAGCTGCATTAATTATCGAGACAAGGGGCATGTTGCATATACAGATACACCATTTAATATTTATTATAGACATTTTATATACATTACTTTTCAACAGTTGTTTTGCTATGTGGTACAATCTTTAAAATCTGTTGATTCGTAGTAAATCAAAAACCTTACAAAACTCATCAAACTGATCGGAACTTTTGGAAGACTAGAAAAAATACTTTATTGTAGTATTAATCATGCATTACACAAACAAAAGGTCTTTTGTTACACCATAAACTGCATTGTTTTCTTTAAAATCGTTGAACAGATTGGGGAAGAACGACCAAACCAAAAATTTTGTATAAATGCAAGCTATTCCACTCCCAAAAAAATTAAAAATTGTGTCATTTTTTTTTTACTCATCCTCGTGTCTTTTCAAACACATTTGAAGTTTTCTTATGCGGAACAACAGGAGCTATCTGGACCTGTTTTAGCGATCATCGATTTATATTATGAGGGCGGGAAAAAAACGACAACACTGAGACATTTCTCAAAATAGCTTTTATGTCCACAGAAGAAACAAAGTCATACAGGTTTGTAAAGACATGAGGGTGAGATTATGACATTATTTTTTTTTTCTCCTGACTTTAAAAAGTTTGAGGTGAATTTAAACCCAGGTTCCAGCCAACTATGAAACTGTATGTTTAAAAAGCTTTTATATGAACCTATAAACGTTAATTACCTGTTCCGTTTGGTTAGCAACAGCCCAATCTTTTACTTACCATCGAAGGATAAGACTATCCACACAAACTGAAAATAAATAAGCCAATAACGTTCGGATCTCTAAACTGTGATACTTAAACTCATTTTACAGTAAGGTGTACAGAAACATCACATAGTGACAGGATGCTGCAGTTTATTTGTAGATTCCTAAAAGCTCTCGGGGCACCACGCGCTGTGCCTCTACTAGCGTACAGTCTCTCCGTTATGTGATGATAAAACAACGTTAAAGCAATGTAGTTTGCGTAAAGAGAGCACTCATCCAGGGCTTCCACCCCGAGACACAAGACCTTCATGAAGGACCACCGCGTAAAATGGAGGGCTTGAGTGGGATTATAGTCCCTTTAAAAAATGTGATTTTCAGCGGTTTTATGACAGTCTTTATTTATATAAAATTGATTATAAAAACTATACTTTTTTTACACAAAGAAATGAGACAAACGCTAAAGGTATGAAGGTTGACCGAGTTTAACTGTATTTGTTTGCACGCTACATTAGGGTGAGGAGGGCGACTGAGATTAGGGTCTGGTTTATGGCTCGGCAGGGCGGGAAGCAGTTCCTCTGGTGCCCGGATGATGGTCGGTGACAATCTACTGATGGATGAACATGATAACCACTCCATGGTCACTGAAACATACCTACAGGACACATTATCAGCTCAGTTCAAAACCAGTCGATAGGCTACAAACACTGGTTTCACTCCAGCTTTGACTTACAGTAAATTACAGTTACTTTTTTTCTTTTTTTGAGGAAACAAAAAGAAGATTAAAACTGATTGAGCACTCCACACTGGCATCGCAAAAAACGGCACGTCCCCCTCTTGGCACCTGGTATTTTGTGTATGGTGTGAGTCTGACAGCGAAGGTGGAAGCCACTTCAATGTAGTGTGAGAAATGCTACTCTTGTTACACAAGGCAGTGAAGCAGTCCTTTCTTTCACTCGGTCTTTACGTATGGGTTAATTCGGACGTGCTTTTATACAAACACTTTGGCCAGGGCATCGGCTCCAGCACTTCCTATGTATGCCTTAGATGGGTGGAAGGCAACGTCGTATATGGCCTCGTCCGACTTTTTCCTGTGAGCGGTAACCTCCTGTACACACGTCTTACTGTCCAGGTTCCACAAGCGGATGGAACTATCGTGACCTGTGTTAGATGAAGAAGAGGCATTAAGTTTATACTTAAAGAGATAGTTCAGCACAAAACTTAAATTCTGTCATTTTTGCTAGACCTCCATGACTTGTGTTCTTTCATATAATGAAAGTTTCATCGTATGGAAAAGAGCAGCTTGGACATTCTGCTAAAGATCTCCTTGTGGCAAGGGCTTGCAATGATGTGATATCTTTAAGAGTGACAAAATATTACCAACAAATATTATGATGTAGTCAAGACTAACTGTATAACTTACATAAATCGTAAAGTAGAAGGAAAAGTAAACAAGTGAAACGGCAGCGCTGAAACAGTGAGCTGAAGGAAAAAACAACAACAACACTTACTTCCTGACATCAAGTAGATGCCATTTGGATCAATAGCCAGACTAGTAACAGCATCCAAGTGAGCCACCATTGCATGGATGGCTTTACCTTAAAAAGACAGACAGAAGGAAGGTGATGAATAACAGACAGATTTTTAAATAACTAAATAAACTAAATAAGAATATAAAAAAAGCACATGGTTGCATCATTTATTAATATAATAATAGTAACAATAATAATTCAAACAAATATTTGAGGTAAGATTTTTTTTTTATCAAAGAAATTCATATTTTCATTTAGCCAAGATGCAATAAATTGATCAAAAGTCTATAATGTTACAAAAGCTTTCCATTTCAAATAAATGCTGTTCTTTTGAACATTCTATTCAAAGAATCCTGAAAAAAATGGATCATGGTTTCCACAAAAATATTACGCAATACTCTTTTTAACTGATAATATTAAGAAATGTTTCTAGAGCACCAAATCAGCAAATGACATGTGACACTGAAGACTGGAAGAATGATGCTGAAAATTCAGCTTTGCATCACAGGAATAAGTTACATATTAAAATTAATAAGTGAAACAGAAAAGTTATTATAAAAATCACGATTACATTTTTCACTGTATTTTTGATCAAATAATGCAGCCTTGCTGAGAACACAAACTTTTGAACAGTAGTGTACATATTAGGGTATTTTACAATAATACAAAACAACACACTGACCTGATTTATTATCAAAGAATTTGATGTGTCTATCCTCGTGAGCGGTGACTGTGATTGGCAGGGTGGGGTGGGTGACTACTTTATTGATGTGATTCCCAAAAGGAATAGCTACAACAAAGCAGAAGAAAGTAAACACCACAAATCCAGTTCTCACACTTAATTATTGGAATGACTGAACTATATATACACATTATATCATATCTACACAAGTGTACTTTGTTTTGTTAAGAACATATATGAAGAATGTACCACTCTCTCCCTGTGCGGCGAACACCATGACGGGCTGTGATGTCTCCAGATCGTAAACGACAGCATCTCCCGTGTTATAGGACGCCACCATATGAGCTGGATCACACCCATTAAAATCAATCGACGTGGGAACGCCATGATCTGAAAGACAGGAAACGAAGAAAATTAGTTGCCAACCCTTCAATCAATTATTAAACGCCACATAGAAGATGCATTGCGCTCACCTCTGTCAGAGTTAAAGGTGCTGAGACATGGGGACTTCTCCTGAGGGTTCCACAGCTTGATCGTCCCATCAGCTGAACAGGAGAGCAGCCGGTTTTTGATTCCACTGTAAGCCAATCCCCACACTCCGTCACTGTGACCCAACAACGTGCCAGCCAACACGCTGGGCTCTGAGTGAAAACAGAGTACATATCTGAGCCACACATAGAGAAGATACTGGCGATCAGGCAGGTTTCTTGCTTTTAAAGTTCTATCAAAAGGAAACCGTGGTTTTATCTTCTCACCATATGTGTCATAAGGGTCTACGTTAGAGCTGGGGATGTTCCACCACTGTATTGTTGAATCGATTCCACCACTAAAACACTGCTCACCACTCGAGGTCACAGCCAGTGAGAGCACAGGCCCACTGCAGAAACAGAAACAACAGGTTCAGAGGGTTTGATATCTAATGGGTGGATTCAGCTGTTTACATCATTGTTGAAACAGGGGGCCCTAAAAAGTGATTAGATGCAAAAGTTGTTGAAAGCGTATACACTCATGATGGGGGAGTAGAGAGAGTGAGCAAGAGGGAAATTTGTAGAAAGACTGTAGAAAGAGAGATGACTTAGAGACATTACAAAAGAGAAAAGGTCAGAGGAATGTCAAAAAGAAGGGTTATGATCAGACAAGAACTTTAAGACCCGTGTTAATATTTAAACACTGGAGAGAATTAAATGGGAAGGCCTGAAAACAGATGGCGAGGTTTCGTTGATTCTGTACCATACATGAGTAACATTGCTTTAACTGTGCTTCACAAAACCAAGATATGCTGTTATTGTAATGTTAGCTATATTAACAGGACAGTTTTGGTCTGGAGCTGGTGTGCTGCTCCCTGCTGGTGACTAAAAATGGACACTTGCTTGTATTAACTCTTGTGTACTGTATGTTCCTTTGTTTTCCTTCCTTGTCAGTTGTTAGTCATCTTTGCTTTATTTTTCGCGAAGCATTATTTTGCTTCACTTCAGCTATGATGAAGAGACATCCTCGCATTGCATGTTCGTGCACTTTGGGGGCGGAGCAATAAAGGGAGGGCTGTGATTGCTTTGATTGATTTCAAATATCAAGTTTCTCAGAAGTCACTTACTGTATCTTTTAAGGTGCACTCAGTCATTTTTTGTTTACATCACATTACCAGCCCTGTCATCCAACTGACCAACTACTAATATTACTAATCATAATGAGGACAAATGCTGGGACTTCAAGCACTCACTCAACCGCTGACAATAGACAACATAGTGTAATGCAGCAGCCAGCTGTGTTCTACCAACAACACATAAAAAATCATTGGGACTGAATCCAAAAATGTCCTTTTTATTGATGTGGTGGTATGACAGCAAAAAACACACAAATGTCAGAAATTAACAAGCATCCACACCAGTAGGTGTCAGTATAGAGTAGAAGAGCACTGGGACAAATAAGGGCAAGAGAAATGTAAACAAAATTGTACTGAATGCACCTTTGAATAGCTTACTTCACTATGCTCATGTTGTGGAGAATTAGTAATGAATCACGCCACCATCTCATGAATGGGCTTGGCAGAGGTCAGGGGAACACTAAATGCACAGAATCATCCATACTGTCACAAATCTTTGACCCTACAATTGAAGTCAATGTCATGAAATCAATACTTACACATGTCCTCTAAATGTGTATATGGGCTCCACATCAAAAGAGGCACTTCTGCAAAGCAAGATAAAACTTTGTTTAGCGGTTTGTTCGGAACATTAATGGGAAAAACACAACATGATAAAATCAACGTGCTCCTTGAGGAATCATTTTTAAGATCAAAACCAATCCCAAGTCGACATGTGCCAATATACGGTAATACGACATATCACGATAATAAGCATGCATGTTATTGTTATCGTAGGCACTTCAAAATGCTGTGAATAATTATTTATTACCAATAGATTTTTAGAACACTTTTTCATCAACCGGTTAAAATGTACAACAAGTGCGTGTGTGCTGCGTCAGAGACGTGCACACTCTGACGTAAACAACACTAACGCATGAGAAGCATGGCGGAAAGAGTGAAGGAGACACGCTGAATGAAAATGCACATTCACTCTCTAATCAGCAGATGGCGTTGACGGAACAGCCGAAATGCAGCAGATACACCAATAACCTGGCGTAAACAAAGCTGCTGCGCTACTTTCTGTTTCTGAACAGTATTTAAATGTTTCAAAAAGCCATTCAGATGTTTGTATTCTCAATGGTGTATCACAACACCAAATACTTAAATAAAGACTTAAACATTTTTACATTTTAATATGGACTACACAACATGCCCTAGATATATATCGAAAATGTTCTGATTCGTTACTATTGTTCGGTAACACTTTAAAATACGGTTCATTAGTTAATATGAGTTAAATTGACAATGAAAAATACTTCTAATGCATTTTATTAATCTTAGTTAATGTTTCAACAAAACCTGAGCTAACATGAACTAACAATTAGCAGTTGTAAATTCTTTAAACTAACGTTATCAAAGAATTATTACTTTGAAAAAGTTAGTTAAAAAATACACTTCTGTAACAAATATAGCTATTGCTTATTTAATGCATCAACTAACTTTAATAAGACCTTATTTTAAATTGTTACCTATTGGTCTTTATAATTCTTTTGCATCTATTTGAAACATTTGTTTGCTTTTTAATTTTGTGTATTGTTTTATTGTAGTTCTTTCTGTTATAAGAAAAAAAGTTTTTACTTTTCTTGCAACTTATTTTTAATATCGCGATAATACCGTATACCGTGATAAAAGCTTCAGCAATTATCGCAGCATGAAAATGTTATACTGTTGCATCCCTAATCCCAGGACATCCCTTTCCTTGAAAAGCCACAGTGAGAACTTACTTTTTGGCAGGAACGGTCTTCTGGAGATTCCACAGTTTGAGGGTGTGGTCTTCTGAGACTGTGACCAACACCGGTTCCACAGGATGGAAGGCCAGGGCCCGCACTCCATCAAAGTGGCTTCGCAGGGTATATTTGGGATTCCATGTCTTCCTGAATGCATCCTTATTGGCTGGCAACTAAAAATAGAGGGTGGGGGAGGGGCCGTTGCAGAGGCATTTTAACAACTGTGAAATGAAACCTGAAAATTGCAGGTCGACTGACTGCAAGGCATTAGGATAGTTGTCCTATTTGAGCACACAGCAAACCACACCAGCGTGGACAAGTAACCTTTATCCAGAATGAAACTAATATAGTACATGACATTTGAGTAAACATGACGGGCTGTTTTTATATAACTGTTAACTGACGGTTAACACAATACAGACTGCATTTAAAAATTGAGCAGGGAAAAGACCTTGGTTTTTTTTTTTTTTTTAAGTAGAGGCTATAATTGATTAATGCCAGAATAGAATAGAGGAGCAGTCTGTGACATACTTACATCATAGCTGTATTCAGCCTCATCATTGGACACAGTCAGATCTGCGAGGTCTCCCAGGCCCAGCACACTTTCCAACATGTCATCAGAGCCCATGATAAAGGACTTGCCCCCAGCAGGCGTGAATGGCAGAGGCTCAGCTAAGAATAGGAAAGAGAAGGGCCCAGTAAACAAGGTGCCACACCTTGGAGTAAAAAAACAGGGCTTAAGCTATAGACTGTTTTACAAACATACACCAGCAGTTCAACACCAGAACAACTCTGTGGTATATAACACAATATTAATGTATTATAACACAAAATTAAACAAAGTAGAGTGAATAATACGGGTTGGATCAATGAAAATTTTAGCTTTAATTTGACACCAGCCTCTGGTACCTTAGGACGGTATTCCAAAAAGCAGGTTATGTGACATATGGGTATGTTACGAATAAGTAAATGGATAACCTCAATATTCGCTTTCAAAAACTGAGGTAAGTTTCAGGGTAAACAAGTAAATAGCCAACATAACTTATTCTCTTCTTTGCACACACACACTTTATTTTACTCTCCTCTTACACTTGGTAGATCTGCATTCAAAAGGTTTTTTTTTTCTATACTGTATTTCTATAATAGAAATACATCTCACCTTGCAACAAATATGGAAGCAAAATGACTAAACTTATAAAGCCATAATGTCTTTGCAAGCACAGACTGTTTTTAGTTCAATAAAGCTTTCTTTTTTAACTTATGCATTTTGCATTAAACAAACAATATAATTCTTATAAATTTTTTTCATTGTCATATAAATAAATAAATAAATAAATAAACAAACAAACAAACAAACAAACAAACAAACAAATAAATAAATAAATAAATATATATATATATATATATATATATAAGTGCATTTGCATTTAAAAAAATATAATGTATTCTGATATTCTTTAAAAAACACAATAATATGTAAGTGCATACATATTGTGTATTTATTTATACAGGGCTCAAAAATAAATATTTTTAAGGCTACAGTTTGTCTAATTTTTATTTGCCCTTCCAAAGATTATCACCAGTCCAACCACAAATTTTTTTTTTTAATGCAATTCATTATACAAGTCAGAAATAATAAAAATAATAACGTACCACATTTATGGTAATAAATGTCTTCATTTCAGGGTGACACACACACTTATACTTCTTTACCAAAAATACATGTCCTATTTATGGTTTCATTTACATAATCTTTAGTTAAGAAGTGGGTCAGAAAAGACAGAAGAGAGTAAGACAGAAAGAGGCAGAGATAAAGAGAGCAGAAGGGTGTGGGACGGATGTAATGGGCTGATGTGTTTGACCCAGCTGGCTCTGGTCGGAGCAGTGAGAGAATCTCTTGTGTTGGAAGCTGTCAGGAATGCTGATGCAGCAACAGGCCTAATTAAGATTCCACCGCAGGGCCAGCGTGTGCCACAAAGCACATACAAAAGACACGCATGCACATGTTCACACAAAAAATGTAATCATTTATCATTACTTTGTATAAAAATAAAATAAAACTACATGCAGTATTTCAGAGCAGCTCATCTCCATATTTTAAAAGTGGATGGTGATTTTTACTAATGAAGTACCATCTCTCGTGCTCTACATTTCTAGTCTTCTGGACCCAGATTAGGGCTGTGTGATTAATTGTTTGGTTTTGGCTTCCAACGATTATGAAAACAAGTTAATCGAGGTAAAACGATTATTGTGCTGCTGCAGCATTCCATCCAGAGCACTTTCCTTTCCTTCACAGTGGTGCACTTTTGCTCCTCTCTAAATGCCCAAAATTAACATCCAAATCAGCCAAAAAAGTGAGTATTGTAAAATGCAGTCTATTGTTTCTAAACTGTGGGACGTGTTTGATATTAAAGGGGTCCTATAATTCCCTTTTCACAAGATTTAAAACAAGTCTCTTATGTCCCCAGAGTGTGTAAGTGAAGTTAGCTCAAAATACCCCACAGATATTTTTTATAGCATGTTAAAATTGAGCAAAAACACGCCGTTTTTGTGTGTCCCTTTAAATGCAAATGAGCTGCTGCTCCCGGCACAGAGGACGGAGCTTCAAGAGCTTGTGTGTGTTAGCAGCTCCGAATACCTCACACAGACACACACTGAATATTTCAAAAACTTGTAGCCTTTTATGTTCGAACCAGAGTCGGACAAAAATGTTAGTTATCTTCTAGTCATTGATTAGCATATTCTGCCATGACAATCTATAAAACGCGTTCCCAGGAGCGGGGTTTATGTAAATTTTAGGGCTGGTGATGTCACTAACCCGTGATGAAGCTCATTTTAATCCCTACCAGCCATTTGTAGTAGTCCTTAAAAAGCAATTTCTGTAAAAGCAAATATCTCCCTTTGCTTTGAACTTTGAGCGTTGTAACTTTGCAGATGTTGTTTATGCTCACACAGCAACATTACACACTAACTAAAGTTAAAGTGAAATCATAATCAACCACCCCTTTAAACAGTGTTATTAAAAGTGCATTAAGCCTACTGTTCCCCAGGTGTCTTTCTGTGTGTGCGCTCCAAGTCAGAGCCGAACGGCGATAAGCACTTGGGCTTCGGATACGTGCCTGAACGTGTACAGAGATGGCTGAGATATATCTAACTGCAGAACCACACGTCACAGCAGTCTGAGGACAACAGCACCAAGCCAACAGGATCAGACCTGAAGTTAGGGTGGTCCTGACGATCACGTACCCCGCCCCAACCACTAAACCTACCCTTAATGACGCTATAAGCTCCACCCCAACACCAATGTGAGACTGCTGGCCTGGCGCTGCTGTTCTCAGACTGCTGTGACGCATGGTTCTGTGGATTCTGCAGTTGGTTTTTATTGTGATGGCCCGGGCCCAACGTAAAAGTCACTCTGGACAGTTGACGCAACTGTCACTTGTCTGATCTGCTGCATCACGAAAGTTTATCATTTGCACATGTTTTTAAGCCTTGCCAATTTAAGTATTCAAATGCATGAAGATGCAAAAGAGAATTCAAATGAATAGTGTGAGAAGTTTTGTGCGTGCGCACATCCAAAGTGTCTCAGACAGTGTGCAAAAGCTGAATTGAGCTCTCTTTCACGTCTTCTTGCGCTTTAATGGACATGGAAAAAAAAAAATCATAATATGAAGTGAGTGTTTCTTCAGAAATTTTGGACTAACCTGATTAATTCATTAGGATTAGTTTTACGATCAGAAAAGTTGGGAGAACATTATGCATGGTACGTTTTTCATTTTTAGCCGACAAAGTTTAAATCCCATCTAGCTAACGCGTCCCATAATGTTTATGCATTAGTCAGTAGATGGAGAGCAGACAGACTTTTATGACTGTTTGAATGCATTTGACCACATGAATGTTCACACTACGAAAGCTATCCGGTCGAATGCATTTTCGACTACCTCTGGAAGTGGTCGAAAGTTTACACCTGTATTTAGACCAAAAATGCATCTTAATACCAGGTGTAAACAGGGCCTTTATGTCCGTTTTGTATTTGTATTTCATGAGATACAAAAAAAACAAACAGGGCTGGAACAACATGAGGGCGAGTAAATGACAACAAAATGTTCTTGTTTGGGTGAACTAGTCCTTTAGTTGCAGGCCTTATTTTAAGCCTACACAATAATAGACCTGAGGTCATTATTCAATCATCACACTCAAATCTTTTAAGAATCTCAAGCGACGTGCCCTATTTTCATCATGATTAATGATAATAAAATCGACTATTTGAGTTTGGTGAGTATTATTTTACCCCACTCTGTGCCGTCTCCTGAACTCCGAGCCTCCCCGGCACCTTCTCCATCCTCTGCATTCACCAAGAAGTCAAACTCCTTCAGTGCCTCCTCTGTGTCGGGGTCATCCGGCAAGTCAGAAGCCAAACCTTCATTTCCTACCTGGAAAAGTAGTCAAGTTATAGGCTATATTACATAGACAGTCTATACTGAGGAAGATTAGTTTGAGATCATTATATCATTCACGCCAATTAACACTAAAGCTGTTGCACACCTTAATTTTATGTTTTTTTATTCTGCGTTTATCGCTCCTGTCAGGCACGTCCTCCATTATGTCACCCTCTTCATATTCCTCTTCATCACTATCGTCAGCATTTTCTAAAAAATTAAATGTCTCCAGAACCTCTGGATTCCTGTTGAACCAAAAGCATCATGAGAAATGTTTTAATTTTTCTTTTAACTGTTTATATTAATCTTCCAGTTGAATCGGACCAAATAAATCAAGAAAAATCTGTACCTTTTCATATCTTGTCCCTTTCTTTTGGCTGGAGACTCTCCTCCATTGAGAATTTGCTCTAGGTTCTTGGTTTCCACTGAACCGTTTTGCTCTGAGCCGGACAGCCCCAGTAACGACCGAACTCTCTGCGACCGAACGTCCAGTATTGTGTCCGTATAACCTACTTCCTGAAGATATCTTGAAAAGACAGATGTGTAAAGAGATTCAGAACACAGCTCAGACATTCAGGTGATAGAAATAGTCCATGAACTTTCTTAGCAGGACTAATACTGTCACACCCACAGAGGAAGTGTCATTCACAAAAACATAATTACTCAAGGCTAACTTACTGTCTGAGGAGTTGCCTGCCCTGTTTCCACGTTAACTGGCTGTTCTGAGGTATAGCAGAGACCTCTGTTTCTTTGGTATCTTCTTTAAGAAACAAAGAAACAACAACAAAAAAACACATCAGTGAACCTTGAACAAAATCTATACACAGACATTCACAGTAGCATTCAAAAATTTAGGGGAAGTACTTTTGAAAAGTAGTGTATATACACATTTTCAAAAGTAGGTTGAATCCTCTTACCTGATTCAAAGCTAGGCATTTTTACTTCACCTTGATTTAGTTCTGTCCCATATTTTAATTTATGGTATTTTGCTCTGGTAATGGAAGAAATAATTTTTGTTAAAATACAAAAAAAATATATATATTTTATGAATACATTTACAAATGACATTACTTTTTTAAAGAAATACTACATTAAAATTATAAAAATAATGGTAACACTTTTTAATAAGGTTTCATTAGTTAACATGAACTAATAATGAAATGCTCTTCTACAGCATTTATTAATATTTGTTAATGTTAATTTCAACATTTACTAATACATTATTAAAATTAAAAGTTGTATTTGTTAACATTAGTTAATGCACTGTAAAGTAACATGAACAAACAAAGAACAGCTGGATTTTTATTAACTAACGTTAACAAAGATTACAGATAACAAATAAATTAACAAATGTTTTGCTCATGGTTAGTTCATGTTAGTTAAAACATTAATGTTAACAAATTAAACATTTTTGTAAAGTGTTAAAAAAAAAAAAAAATGCAATGTAAAAAAAAAAAAACATTACAAACCTTTCTTGCTTTAATGCATATTCTAACATTTTTATTCTTCTAACAAGGTCATTCTTTAAATTTTCTTGACCCTTTCTTTCTCCTTGGAGGAACGCTATTCGGGCCTGGAAGACAAAAGCAGGTCATGAAGACATGTGACAGGTTAAACCAGTGTTTATATATTTTAGCTGAGTTGTCAGCTTGTGAATTGTATGTAATGAGCAAGAAAGACTTGGCACTGAAACAATATACATATAGACTAATAAATAGCGATGTCTAAGAGACATCATACAAAAAGGAACATTTGGCAAAACATGTATTTGTGAGCAAATTATTTGAATGGTGCAGTTCTTTTCTGAAAACGATTGGCAAATCAGTCTGAATTGAACCCAGACTTATGTTTGATTGGATGTGAGATGCCCTGGGTAATCTCTGGTAATCTCCCCCCCGCCAATAAAAAGCACAGATCTCTTATTTTCTAAAGAGGAACCAACACATGGCCACTGGCAGGCGACTGCCCAGAGGAACAGACCTCTACGGAGCAGGTTAACATTAGCAAATGAGAGCAGCTGTGCAACTTGACCCCTGTTAAAGGCCAGGAAGTGAATGAGAGGAGGCAAAGGGAGGGGGTATTTATAGACAACCAAAACCCTCAACCTTCCTGGAGAAAAAGAGATCTTGCAGGTTCTCAGGACAACCTTGTTTGTTTGGCAGGTAAACTAGAGGAGGACATCCTGTGCAATTTTCATAGAAACAGGGAAAGTGAGGTGGGCTTGTCATTTACAATTTGATGAGAAATATTTTCCTAAACTGCATGATGACAGAAAGAAACCTAGCATTTAATAAGCGCTTGTTCAATTTCAGCCTGTCACAGCAGAAATAAACACAACAGCCAGTCAGTGCATGTCGCTAATAAGTGACTTCTGCGTGTGAAAGACACAAGGTTTCGTCTGATACACAAACTCACATACAGTTGTGGTCAGAATTATTGGCACCCCTGGTAAATATGATCAAAGATAGCTGTAAAAATTAATCTGCATTGTTAATCCTTTTGATCTTTCATTCAATTTTTTTTTGGTAAAACTCCAACCTTTAATTGAAGTAAATGACTTGAAAGTGTGTGTGTGTGAAATGTTTTTCTCCGAAACACGTTGGCCATAATTATTGGCACCCTTTTATTAATTATTGCCTTTTTGCAACCTCCTTTTGCCAAGATAACAGCTCTGAGTTTTCTCCTATGCCTGATAAGTTTGGAGAACACCTGACAAGAGAACAGAGACCATTCCTCCATACAGAATCTCTCCAGATCCTTCAGATTCCCAGATCCATGTTGGTGCTTCTCTTCAGTTCAGCTCACTCATCTTCTATAGGGTTTAGGTGAGGGACTGGGATGGTCACGGCTGAAGCTTCCTTTTGTGCTCAGTGAAACATTTTTGTGTTGATTTTGATGTTTGTTTTGGATCGTTGTCCTGATGGAAGATCCAACCACGGCCCATTATAAGATTTCTAGCAGAGGCCATCAGATTGATTTTTTATCTGTTGGTATTTGCTAGAATCCATGATACCATGTATCTGAACAAGAAGCAAGGACCTCCAGCAAAAAAATAGGCCCACAACATTAAGGATCCAGCAGGATACCGTGGGCATGGGGTACTTTTTATCCCTGTTATCCCATCTGGTGGGTTTGCTGCCAAAAAGCACTTTTTTTTTTAGTTTCATCTGACCATAGAACCTCACCCCATTTGAAGTTCCAGTCGTGTCTGACAACTGAATATGCTGGAGTTTGTTTTTGGATGAGCGAGGAGGATTTTTCTTGAAATCCTCCCAAACAACATGTAGTGATGTAGGGGTTGTTTGATTTTTTTTTTTTTTTTTTTACGGCTTTTTGACCCCAAGGCTCAACTAATCTCTGCAATTCTCCATCTGGGATCCTTGGAGAGTCTTTGGCCACTCAAACTTTCCTCCTCACCGTGCATTAAGACAATATAGACACACGTCCTCTTCCAGGCAGATTCGTAACATCTTTAGTTGATTGGACCTTCTTAATTATTGCCCTGATGGTCAAAATGGGGATTTTCAATTCTTTAGCTATTTTCTTACAGCCACTTTCTATTTTGTGATGCTCAACAATCTTTTGCTGCACATCAAAACTATATTCTTTGGATTTACTCATTGTGAGGGATGATTCAGGGAATTTGGCCTTTGAGTTTCCTCATATTTATAAGTCATAGCTAGACGATTTCATGTTTAGTCACCCTGGTGTGATAATTTTTTTTTTTTAAATATTCATGAAAATATACTTGCGGCCAACGTGTTTTGGAGAAAGACATTTATTTAATAATGTGATTTCCCCCCCACTTTCAATTCTTTTACTTCAATGAAAGGTTAGAGTTTTGTGAATTTTTTGAATGAAAGATCAAAAGGATTAACAATGCAGATTTATTTTTACAGCCATCTTTGATCATATTTACCAGGGGTGCCAATAATTCTGACCACAACTGTATGTGACGCTCGTGGTGTTTTCAGCACCTGTCGTCTCAATATATGAGGACATGAACACATGAACTTCATCTCTAGAGTTGCTTTGAGAGTCACTTCACAAGATTCAAGTTTCATTTGAGAAAAACTACTGTCAAATACAGACTGAAACAAAAAAATCTTCATGACAAACCGTCAAAATAAAAAAATTGTGACAGAAATATATCAGTACTATAACCTAAAATGTACTTCTCAAAGTAATAATAATAATATTATTTCTAAAGAAAATCACAAAACCAAGAAGATATTTTTTAACCCATGTATTAAATTTATACAGTTCTGTTGTGCAGCATCTTCTTTGACAAAAACATTGTTGTAAAGTAATTGTTATATTTTTATTTGTTTACATTTTAAAAGCTTGATTAAATTGTTAACGTTTATATAAATTTGTAATAAATCATTAAACAGAATCCAGAAAAAGCTCCAATCGTGATGTGACAAGAAATATAGGAACTTACATAACTAGGGCTGTCAATCAATTAAAAATGTAATTGAATTAAATGACTGGACAATTTCACTATGATGTCTAAATTAACTAAATTCAAGTGTAGAATTTAAATTCAGTTATTTTTTATTTAGACATTAGAATGTTAATATCAGAGATGTAGGCCTATCTGCTATTGGCTTGCTATAACATGAAAATAACTTGAATTGTTCCAATGACACTAACCTTCATTGTGGTGGAATTTAAATACAGTTTGGGGGCATAATTAAACATGTTAATTTTCACAAACACATTACTCAACCAATAAAACTCTCCCAAGAAAGATGTGAGAGAGAACAGGCTGGGCTGGGTGCTGAAATCTTTTACACTCTTGGATGGAGCTTTCACACAAGACAGCTGTCTGTACATGTCTTCAGACTATGGACATTTTGGAACGAGACTGACACACAGAGGCCTGCAAAAAACCCACGAGGCCTACTCAAAAGCACACCATGTGTACGACCCCACATCTCTGAACTACAGGCTCATACACAGATCAAAATACAACATGTATAACTCAGTAACTATGGTATTACTGCATGACTTAAGTTCTTAAGAAGAACAGTCCAAACGTCAGGCAGAAGTGTGCTTTCACAATCCACCCCCATGTTCACAGCGCTGGAATCAATGTGTGAGGTCACTCCATTGAGACGCCTCACAGGCAGTCCGGGGGAAACATAGTGAGATCACTAGCCAAAACTAGACCCTTACAAAGGAGCAAGCTGCAGCGCACGGGGCAAGAATAGCCCTCACCGACGCATGACACATTCCACCATACAGTTGCTAGATTAGATAGCTAACAGCAAAGAATATTACAAGCAAAAGAAGATTTTTCCCAAAGACAGGAATAATGTGTCATCTTTAATAGAATGGGGCAATAAAAACTGACGCTCTTATGAAAGCTGCTCGACTACTGTTTTTTTTTTATTATTACTCTGAAATAAACTGTACTGGAGGAAGACGTCACCTAAAAGGCCACTAAATAGCAAGTTGACCCAAAGAATGCAAACTATGCAGTGCTATGATGACAACATGGCTTTGAGCATCCCCACATGGCAACACTGTCTGATTGGTTTGTCCAACCAATGGCAGACATGGGAATAGTCAGGAAACCAATTCAAATTTGTGCTATTCTGTTGCAGTCTGATTTAACGCTATTTTCTATTTTAATAGATCTATTCCTGTGGTGGCGAAGTCGAATTTTCATTACTCCAGTCTTCAGTGTCATATGATCCTTCAGAAAACATTCTAATACGCTGATTTGCTGTTCAAGAAACACTGATGATAATAATAAAATGTTGAAAACAGTTCTGCTGCTCATTTTTATTTATTTTGTTTTCCAGGATTTTTTGATAAATAGAAAGTACAAAAGAACAGCATTTATTTGAAATATAAATCTTTTGTAACATTGTGTCAGTGACACTTCTGATCAATTTAATACATACTTACTGACTAAAAGTACAATCTCAGGAAGCCAGCTTGAATATATGAACACAACAAATAAAAAACTCTTTGAAAAAGTCTTTGCTCACACTGCTGTTTGTGCACATTTATTCACTTATTGCCTAATTCAAAATCCTCTGACAAGGGCAAGGCTCATTATTCAGTGTGTAAGCAAGTTATAGCCTAGTATAGTGAGAGCAATCTGAAGCATAGACATAATGGTAAAATTCAGGGACTAAGTAAATGGTCACTATTTGTACTCTTTGGTTCTTGCTTCCTCTTTTTGTTAATCAAGGACTGCAAAACGATTAAAATATCCAAAAATATATGACAAACATGGTCATAGCATTTCTCAGCAGGCCAACAGAGCTGACCGGGAAAGTCTTGATGTTGACACTGCAGCCGAAAAACCTGATAAACAATAGGGCTAGAACGATACTAGCGTGCCAATATTATTGTGACTTTTCAAGAATTGCGATTCTACAAGTACTGCGATTCGATACCGCTATGTATTGTGATTTTTGTTCGCATTTTTAACTCTAGACCATGGGGAAAAGTTGAATGATGTCGGGCCAGTGGTTACATTTTTTACTTGCCCTGACAAAATTCACTGGCCCCACCACAAAAAATAAAATAAAATAAAAAATACCAACAGGGCTACCAACAAGTAAATCGGTCATTCACTTGTCAGAGTAAAAAAGTTGCTTGTCCGAACTGTAACTTAACTGTATAATATGGCATAAATATAAAAACTCCAAATTTAGAATTTTTACCACAGTATGTTAACTGAGTTTATTTGTGTGCTGAGCTCATTTGTTTTGATTTCTGCTCGAGAAGCTGCACGAGCCTCGACAGCGCAACCTTGTCACTACTTAAACTAAATGAAATAAAATCAGAATCATTCTGACATTTTGTTTTTTTAGTTATTGACGTTTTAATCAGGCTACTTGTCCGGTTGGGCAAGTAAAATTCTCTTTCACTTGTCCCTGACAAACGTTAATGTGGAGCCCTGACCTAATGTTCATTGTTTTTGACCCATTGTGACATCAAAAACTACTAGCCGTCAGTTTTTGATTTCATTTTGCGTGAATATGTCTGTTCAAGTGCAAGAAGACCTGAAAGAGAGCTCAATTCAGCATTCACACGCCGTCTGAGAAGCGGCTTTCTGGACGCACGCTTCGGATGTGTGCACACAATACTTCTCACAATAATGAATCGAGTTCTCTTTCACGTCTTCTTGCGCTTGAATATTTAATTTGGCAAGGCTTAAAAACACATGCAAATGATAAAACTTTCTTGATACACCACTGGCCCGATCGGGCAAGTGACAGTTGCGTCAACTGTCGAGCGATGTTCATGCTGGCCCCGGGCCATCACAATAATAGCCAAATGCAGAATCCGCAGAACTATACGTCACAGCAGTCTTGTGGTTTGGGTGCGTTATGTGATCATAAGCACCACCTTAACTTCAGCTCCGACCCTGTTGGCCTGGTGCGGTTGTCCTCAGAATGCTGTGACGTGTGTTCTGCAGTTAGGTATATCTCGGCCATCGGCCAGTCCTTATTGTCGAGCCCTGCCCTCTGCTGAAATAAAAGACTCAAGGTAACTTTCCTCCGCCTTGTCTATAAGCAAGGACTAAAATAAAGCAATTTAATATGAAAAAAAAAAAAAACATCTTTCACATAACAGGACTGGTAAATGAGTGGATATTCATTTCAACTCTAAAATGGCTTCCTCAAAACTTCCCCATCCATCCCTCCAAAACAGCCCATATCATACACAATTTCTCTGAAAGTTAACATCTTAAAAGATTCCCACCGCATCTAGTTAATCAGTCTTCTGGTAAAGTGCAAGTTCCTCACACAAGAGTTCTCCAACAAACAAACAAGCAGCTTGAAGCGATCAGATTACTACCTTGGTTCATCTCTGAAATGGGATACATGCATTAAGATCTAAATATTAATGAGCTGAGTCTATATAAGTAGAACATTAGGTCATTAGAAATTCACCTTACTAAGTGTTTAAGTTACAAGGAAACATCAACAGCATGCACGCAATCTTTTACTCCTGAACTAACTTGACTAGACCTACATTTTTTGGTAAATCAGTTTCACTGTCACTTCTTAAGCAGTGTGAAGTGCTGGCAGGTAATACTAAGGAACACTGTTGTATTAAATCAGCGTTGCTCGTGTCAGCAGAGTGTGAGGATGGCTAGTACACATATGGTCATGAACAGCTGGCTGCTCACAGCTCTCTGATGCTTGCTGGAAATCTCTGTCACCTACCAGATTTAAGTTGGGCAGAACAGCATTTCAGCTGTGTGAACTCAACACAGACACTAAAAATACTCTGCCTGCTGTGGGAGAAAAACAGCTGAATGAGGGGACCCTATAGGTTTAATAATAGTACAATGGAAACATACTGGAAATGTAACGGTACAATGTTTATAGAAGTAAAATGTGCATATAAACCTGACTGAATAGCACATTTAAAGCAGAGCTTTATATTTAAATTAATAGACAGCATGAAAAGAGTTTTAAGAACGCATAATTATGTTTACAAAAATGCTTCATTAAAACTGGATGCCACTACAATATGCCAATTCCAAAAGTTAAAACATTCATCATAAACAATTACATAAAATTTAGCTATGGTTATCAAACCTGACTGCATGGTTAAAGTTAGGCTATGGGATGTCACACCTGACCTTATTTTTTTACGCCATTTGCCTGTGTTCATGAAATTTCATACCAGAGTGTGTGAGTGGTGATAAGTGAAAGCAGAGTGACTAGATTTTATTATATTTGTTGGTACAGAAGAAATATACAAACTAACTGGCTAATTTTTGACTAAAATGTAAGATATTTGATATTAATGACTTGTTTCTTCCAATGTTGTTATTGTAAACTGAAACTACAACTATTAGCTAAAAATCATTTTTCATTAATTGAAATAAGGCTGAAATGAAATATCAGATGAAAAACTTAGTTGTTTTGCTGATTTGTTTTACTAGAAATTTTGCTGGCTAACTCAAAATAAAATATGTTTAAACTACTAAAAAGTATTAAAATGACAAAAAAATATATATTAATGCTAAAAAAACAAAAGCTAATGGCAAAAGCACATAGCAAAATTCCAAAACAAACTAAAATGATAACAGAAAATATTAAATAAAAGCCAATTCAAAACATTATACTAAAGCATATAAATAATAATAAAACAACACTGGTTAATAATTAAACTGCGAATAAAATCTAAAATTGTGGTTGATTACCTGTAACTGAATAATTATGTTGTGACCAATGACTGTTTAGTAATCATAATGATTTCAGTTAGAACTTGAATCTCAATTCAATGATAAATATAAAACCTGCACTAACAATATCTGATGGCTGGAGAGTTGCAATGAGCCACAACTCTGAAGATGGTGCTACCATGACCTACAAACCCTGAGCTAACCCAGATAACTCTATTCAGGCCTATTCCTGATGTGACTGCTCAGGACATCTCTGCTAGCAGCTTTGCCTACGAGGCCCTGCAAACTGACAGGAGGAGTTTCACATCAATTAGATCCAGACAGTATCAAAGGAAGACTGAACCACTGTCCATTACGATGACATTAGCCAGATCTCCTATACATACACAAGATGCCAAATGCATGGAAGAGCAGCACCTGATAATGAAATCTGCATGCAAGGCTAGAGAATCAAAAAGTTCATAATTGGCAACATGATTTGATACGGTTTAACTTGCAGCATTATTTCGTTTGTGGTGTTTTCAATGACGATTAGGTGGCAAGTGAACATCTGAAACATGGAATGCAGAGCTGATAAACAAGACCAACCCCTTTTCTGAGAAGACCTGGATTGGTATGAGTGTGGGAGAGTACAAGCTGACTTCCTCTGAATAATGAAAAGTGCCCATTAGGTTTGAGGAGGGAGTCATGCTGAAAGTATGTCACTGAACAAGTCTGTACAGGGGTGGTGAAAACTCCTCAGCCTCCCAAGGGAAGACTGACTATGTTTACATAACGCAACGTCCTGCCACAGACCTTCCAACTCCTTTCCTCATTCACAAAAGCCAAACTGCCACCCTCATCTCTAGTAGGTTGAAAATATGGGTGGCTGGGAAATGTAGCAATCATGACACACTTAAGGTAAGAGATTAGTTCACCCAGAAATGAACTTTCTATCATCATTTACTCACCCTCATGTCATTTTAAACTTGTATGACTTACCGGTAGTATGCAGTCGCATTAACTAATTTTAAGTGAAATGTCGCAGGCAAAAAGGTCAATTGTCTATTGTCAAAGTGTAGTGATGTATGAAGCACAGCTCACTCACAATCACTTTCAAACCAAACAAAAAACAAACACTTATTTTATGTTCCATAGAAGAAAGCAAGCTATACAGGTTTGGAACGATAAGATGTTGAGTAAATTATGACAATTTTGCTTCTTGGGTGAACTATCCCTTTAAGAACAAAATCCTATATTGCAGATGTTAAAGGTTAGTTCACCCAAAAATGAAAATTCTCTTACTCACCCTCCTCATGTTGTTCCAAACCCGCAAGAATTTCGTTCATCTTCGGAACACAAATGAAGATATTTTTAATAAAATCTGAGCCAGTTCTGTACTCTCCATTGACAGCTACGCAACTACCACTTTGACGCTAGAAAAAATTTCATAAAGAGATCGTAAAACTAATCCATATGAATTGAGCGGTTTAGTCCAAATTTTCTGAAGAGACACAAACGCTTTATATGATGAACAGATTTAATTTAGGTTTTTATTCACATTTAACATTGATCAGTGAACATAAACAGAAGCTCAACCGAACCTGCTTGATGTGCGAGAACAAACCTCTTGCTGAAGCTCAAACGTGCTGCAAACATGCTTGAGCTAAACTGATGTGCATTGATAAATGTTTATATGTGAATAAAAGCTTAAATTAAATCTGTTCACAATATAAAGTGATTGTGTCTCTCCAGAAAATTTGGACTAAACTACTCAATTCAAATGGATTGGTTTTACAGTCTCTTTATGAACTTTTTGAAATGTCAAACAAAGTTTTAGTTGTAGCCGTCAATGGAGAGACAGAAATCTCTCAGATTTAATATTTTTTCAAATATTTTCATTTGTGTTCTGAAGATGAATGGAAGTCTTGCGGGTTTGGATTCAGAACGACATGAGGGTGAGAAATCAATGACAGAATTTTCATTTTTGGGTGAACTAAACATTTAAAGGTATGGCCGTCAAAAACAACTTGCAAACACAAAACTGGTCAAATGGTATGTGTTGTACACCCAAAACACTTGCAAAATAAAATCTTTTTTTCATACAGTGAAGGTGAATGGTAACTGGGCCTGTTATTTATGTGAACATCTGTTTTCGTGTTGCATGTCAAGTCAGTCATACAGGTTTGGATAAACACCAGAGTGAGTAAATGTGAATGATTCATCAGAAATAAGTTTGTTATAATCAGATGGGGCACAAAACTTGAAAGACTATCTGCTCATAGCATTCTTAAAGGGATAGTTCACCCAAAATTGAACATTATGTCATTATTTTACTCACCCTCGTGTTGTTCCAAACGTGTATAACTTACTTTATTTTATGTAATATAAATGGAGATGTTAGTCATAATGTAAGTAACTCGCAGTCTCGGTCACCATTCACTTCCAATGCACCTTTTTTTCATACAGTAAACGCAATAGGTGACTGTCGCTGTCATCCTGCCTAACATCTGAGGACTATTACGTGAATTCTCAGGAAGAATAAGAAATAAACGGCGACATTTACTTCTTATTGTTTCAAAAGAACAGATATGGTGTGTTAGAAAATCCAGCAGGGTGTGAATGTAAACGGTAGTAGGATGGATCAATAAAAGAAGCAACCCATACGGACGCCATATTGACCAAAACAAAATGGCAGAACAAGAGAATAGTTGACAAAGTCTGCTGGCTTTCACTGACAGATGCTTTCTCGTAACCAGATAAATCCACAACAACGACTTTTAAATCTGCTCCTGTGTTCTTGGGTAAGATAATCTGACTCGATTGTACCGGGTGCCAAGTAATATCGCTAATACAACGATGTCATGTTAGCTTAGCTTAGCCCATTCACACTACACAAGCGAGTGAGCGACGCGAAATACTAGATCACTGTATTAAAATACGAGCGTACTCAATTTTCCGTCTCGCATACTTAGAGTGCAAACAGATTTATGTATTGTAATGTAACTGTTCCCGTTTAGTGCAAATGGAGGCGGCCAGGAAGCTCGCGAGATCTGTAGTAAATTGCTTACTAAATCAACGTTAAGTCTTTAATTAAAGCAGCCGATTTGATGGCGATCAATGTCCCCACTTGGAGTTACAAACTAGTGTGTCAGCAAATCCACGGGTCTGTACCTGGAGTTCGGCCCTCTCCACTTCCCAATGCGCCCTTTCCATCTCGAAACGGGCCCATTCGTGCTGGATGTAGTGTAAAATCCCCGGGATAGTGTACTGCTGGGGCCTGGGCATCTCGTCTTGCTGTTGTTGAACCATAGGCGCTCCTCCAGCGCTGGCGATCTGGGGATTAATGCTGTTGTTGCCCTGCTGCGGTGCGGGCTGCTGCTGTCTCTGGGAGGCCATTCCTCCTCCTCCTCCTCCGCCGGGCTGTTCATCCATGTTTAAAAATAGGAAAGTCCTGCTAGAAGTCGCCGATTGTTTCCCCTCAACCCGCCCTTCTTTACCGTTCGTGTAGCGATGCGACGTCGCCCTGCCCCCCCACGAAATAGGCTGGCACCTGAGCGGCTGTTGTAGATTTCGTGTCAGCGCACGGATTTGCCGGCCGCCATTAGTCCGATCCCTGGATGTGAGTCTCCTACTGCGGGGTGAGTGAGTGGGAGGACTGGCGCGCGCGCTGCATGATGGGACGCGTTCACCCAACCCTGCGCTGTCTCGAGTCATTCGAATACAGACTGACGGGCGGATACTGCGCATGCGTAGACAGCGCTGTACAATGACAGGCTCTGTACCTGACTGACAGTATAAAAATAAATGTGGCGTTGAAAAATAGCTATACATATAGTCGGCCAGAGTTAAGTAAAATATCAAATAGCTTCAGTTGATATAATTCGTTTTTATTTTCACTTTTGAATTTTTGCACTTGGTTTGACTCATTTAAAAAAAAGAAAAAAATCCCTTTTAAAGATTTTTTTTTTTACCCACAAAAACAAACTGCAACTTATTAAAATGATGTACACTAACATGAAAACAAAACTTTTTTTCTACATGGAGCAGGTCGCCCCCTCATGGACGCTGCCATGTTGGCATCACATGACCAGTGTCATGACAAATCAGGTCCTTCCGCGAAATCGGGACATAAGTACATAAGAACGAACGATAATAATTTAAAATATGTATAGCTTACTAGATAGTGCATAATAAAACAAGTTGGACATATATTTTTTTACTTGATTAAACTGTTAATTCATAAACTATTATTAATAATAATAGCATATTAATTGAATAATTGAACATTACATTGTTCTTTTTCTAATTGAAATATTTTGACATTTAACACTTAACTGAAGAAGTAATTGATTGTGAATAGATGTATGTAGGGTAAGTGCAACTGCGTGTATAAACTAAGTTATCAGGCTAATCTGTATCTGTATGCTATGTTAGTACATAAGCTATCTAATACAGACATTAATGGGCATTATACCATATAGTTAAAACAGCTTTTTTATCATAACATTTTTTTGTAGGAATTGTAATCAGGCACTAAAGAGAGTACCTATTAAAAGTAATTTGAGCCAATGGGATCTTGGGGGTCCTCCTAACGGCTATGTCAAGCAATTTTATTTTACATTTATTAAAATAAAATAAAATAAAATATTTTTACATTTATTTTAAATTTTGTTTTACAGCAGTAACAACAGTTGTGCTAACTATGGTATTTTAGTGAAAACTGTTGGTTACCATAAATACATTTATGTAATTTATTTATCAGCTTACAGATAACATCTCTGATAATTTCTAAAAAAAAAATTCATATAAAATGTGGAAGTGAAAATAGCTATAAAGTCGGGAAGAGTGAAACAAAATATCAAATAGCTTCTCATGAGATTTTTTTTCCCATTTTATTTTCATAATATAAGGTGCCCACGATTTTACTCATTTAAAATATTTGACAGTCTTCGCAAAAATAATAATAAATAAGCAACTTTGAGAAATATTCAAATGATGGACAGCAGGTCACTCCCTCGTGACGTGTACGCTGCCATGTTGACGTACATCAGCAAAAGCAATCCGCCATCAATTTACAGTAGTAACAGTAATTCTGGCAACTGTGGTCTGTTGGTAAAAACGATCGGTTATACCGTAAATAATGTGATGTAATATATTTATCGTTTTACAAATAACTTATAATTAAAACGGCTAATTTGTTGCCCTCCCATGGCATGTTGTTTGCTAATGACGTAATGTCTCCTTCTTTCTAGAGGTGGCCACTCTTCTGAATTACTATGATCAAGTTCCTACTTATGGTCAACAAACAGGGGCAGACTCGTCTATCTAAGTATTATGAACAAGTGGAGCTTGGGAAGAGAGCAGCTCTTGAAGCTGACATGGTTAGGGGATGTCTCGCCCGGAGGAAGGAAGAGGTCAGTCATGCTTCCCTTTTACTCTTAATTTAATGGTAGACGACCACACAACATGGTTTAATAGCCACTATCTGCGGTGCAGCATTTTATGAATATCACTGACCCTCAGGATAATTCTAGTGATATAAAGGACAGAAACTTACTGTTTATGTTTTACAAATCATTACTATATGAAACATATCTTTGCATCTACACATATGATTTACATATATCAGGTGTTCAGTCTGTGGTCTTGAGTTTTATTTTACTTTTGTAAACTGGCAATTCAAATCTTCAAACTTGACCCTTGAATTAAAATTAGCTGTTGAAATAATTTTCTTTTTCCTCAGTGTTCATTTGTGGAGTATAAGGACTACAAACTGGTCTATCGTCAGTATGCAGCTCTTTTCATTGTTGTTGGCATCACTGAAAATGAGGTTAGTTATTCATGCTATTGGTAAAATACATTTCTTTCAAGCTTTTTAAAGTCTGTTATTTATAGTCCTTGGCCCTCTTTCCCACAGAATGAACTGTCAATCTATGAGCTTGTGCACAACTTTGTAGAGGTGTTAGACAAGTATTTCAGTCGTGTGGTAAGTACTGATATATTTGACATAGGCTTATTACTATTTTACTGAGAAAAGATTAACTGATTAACGGATGTTTTTTTCTCTTGACAGAGTGAGCTGGATGTATCCTTTACCGGTAAAAATTACATATTAGGTATTATTGACCAAACTTGACTATGACTGCTTTTTTTGCTGGCAATATATTATTTGTCATGGAGTCTTTTCACAGACTGTAATGCATAATTACCACGGTTATCATCCACACAGTTCTAGTAAAGTTTTTAATATTTTCATCAGTAGCTCCTGACTGCTGAATCACTGTTTTTCCTTCTTTTGGAAAGCCATCACTTGTGCTATTGGAGCAAATGGGAATACAAAAATGATATCTGATGTTGTCTCCCATTCACCACGATAGAACTTTAACCAACTATGACTTTCGCTTTTGAGAACCCCTGAAATGTGAAAAGGGTCCATTGTGTCTTTAGTGATGCATGTTTTTGAGTGTTCCATTCCTTAATGGAAAATCAGATCATGTTCAATTTAGATAAAGTACACATTATACTTGATGAAATGATCCTCAACGGACACATTGTGGAGACAAATAAGAACCGAATACTGGCACCACTACTGGCCCTGGACAAGATGGCTGAAAGCTAAACCAGCGCAACTGAGTTTATTAATTATCCGTTACAAATTTAAATAAAAGCTTTTCTAACCAATTTTAACTTAGTTCATTTTCCATTCTTCCACAAAAAAAAATTTAGTCAAAGAGATGAGTGTTGATACTTTGCAAACATTTTAATGATTATTTTTGGAGCATACACATTTGAAAATATTTGTTTACTTCAAACTGCAACTTGAGTTAAATAAATGTTTATAATATACAAAGAAAATACAAGGGAAAGCACAGCTTGCTTTTTGCTTTGTCTTTTTCTCTCTTTTTTAAATGTGCCTTGCACACAGAACCAGTGTTTCTGTATCTATAGCTTTATTGTAAAATTACACAAATGCACTCAGGGACTTTGATCCTTTAGCAGGGAAATGAACAGTTGAAAACATACTCAACACAGTAACGGAAGCAAAAAAGAAAGAAAAAGCATGTGCATGATTGTATGTAGACATTAAGTAAAACAAATGAAAGAAAAAAAATCCTAATATTTCAACAAATGCAGGCACTAGTAAAACTTAAAACCTGTTAAGGAAATGCCCAAACACACTATAGTTAGCTCTACAGAAGCAGGTGTGCTTGTGTCCAGGGTCTGATGCTGCAGCTGCAGGTGGTGATGTTTAAGTCTGAAAAAAGATGATCTATGCCAAAATTTACACTGGATCTGGAGTAATGACAGTAAACACAGTAGGTGAGGTGAGACTACCCTGGCTGCCAGTGGCTCAAGCCCTTAAAGCAGTAGAGTGACCTGGGAAAGGCCATGTGAAGCAGCCAGTTTAGGAGGAGACCCTAATCAGTTTCAGGAGCTAGTGGAGCTGCGATGGGACTGTTTTCCTGTGTATTTGGGTACATGTCGGGTGCTTGGGGGGGGGGTGGGGGAGGGATTTCAGAGCACAGCTTTATTTTCTGCAACAAAACACAACAGGCTTCACCAGTATGGGAGTTGGTCAATGATGTAGGGAGAGCATGCTCAGTTGAGGTGGAAGCCCTTCTCCATAGTGGCGGCAAGGAGGCGCTCTCTCATGATCTCTTCGGAAGAATATTCCGGCAACTTCAAGTAGTGCACACACGTGTTAACTGAAGGATAGCTGGCATCTGTCGCATCAACCTACAGGAGAAAAGACAACAGCGGGTATGAAGAGAGAATGTTAGTGGTTCTTAGTTAACTAATTGGCTGGGTTTTAGCATCATGGATCTTAGCAAATTGAAAAAAGAAAAGAAAAATAGTGAGCTTATATACACCTTTCGGACTATTGTGAGACGTGGATGGAGGTTGGCCAGTCCACCAGGGGGCAGGGTCGAGCAGCCTGTAGTGAACTGGAGGAAGGCCTTCCTTTCATCAGATGACATTCCACACAGGACTCGCACAAAGCGCAGGAAACCAGGACTGCAATACAATTAAATCATCAACATGATATATACTGTCTGAAATGTGCCCAAGTACATAATTTCATACATTTAAATTCACAAAACCTTTATTCCAAACATGAAAGCATGTGATTCCCACATTCATACATTACTACTACAATATTCTAATATGGCACATGTAAACGACTTTAAAATAAATGTTTTATGTTCAGTGTTCCAAAGTTTGGGTCAGTAAGGGTTTTAAAATGTTTTTTAAAAGTCTCTTTTGCTCACCAAGGCTGCATTTATTAGGGAGAGAAAAAAAAAATCCCAACCCTATTACAATAAAATGAAAACAATAAAATGAAAACGGTAATATTGTGAAATCATTTTAATTTAAAATAACTTGTATTTTAATACAATTTTTAATTTGTAATTTATTCCTGTAATGAAAGAGCTGAATCATCCTTCATGCTCAAGAAACATTTCTTAAATCACAGTTGAAAACAGTTGTGCTGCTATATTTGTGGAAACCATTCAAACATTTATTTGAAATAGAAAGTTTTCTAACATTGTAAATGTCTTTACTGACACTTGACTAATTTGATGCATCCTTGAATAAAAGTATTAATTTTTTTTGAAAATCTTGGACAATTTTTTTTAACAGTAGTGTAGTTTGTTTAGGATATGATTACTAGGAATGCACTATATCGGCATCGGCCGATATATGTTCGCTTTTAATGTTATCGTTATTGCCCAGTCAAGATAATTTGGCCAATATATTGAAGCCGATAAATAATGGATTTTTCCTTCCGACACTTCAGATGTACAAAACCATGATGGTTTTGAATTGCCTGAAATATGATTGGAATCACTTTGAAAAGGAAAATACAGTTAAGTGCAACATGTGCAGTGTAAATCTGTTATATAGACTACATAACAATGAAAACACTACTGTAAAAAAATGTTTTAGCATGTTACAGGAAGAGCGCATCCACAATGGATTTACACCTTCTTGACTAAGTTCGCTTGTGCATTCACAGCCTTTACCAGGGATTCATCTTAAGTTTCAGCGCATGCAGCTCAAATAGCAATGCATGACATTAACAACTAGGATTTGAACTGTCATATTACATAACATTATAGAGAGAACACTATTGTAATAAAACGTTGTGAACTCTGGGTTTAGCTGTCGTGTTTCAGCGCGTTGTTACAGGAAGAGCACATCCACAACAGGAGTAATAGATTCTGACTAGCACGTAACCAGTGTTTCCCATACATTGATTTATTTGTGGTGGCCCGCCACAATATCAACATTGACCACCACAAATAGATTTCAGTGCCCATTCATTAACTACACTGTGGCGGCACAAAAATATATTTTAACTTCTCATAACAACATAAAAGGTCTTTAAATGTTGCGTTTTGCACCATTGCGTTCTTGTCAAAAGACTGTCTGTTTGCGCTGCGCAAAGAGAAGTGAGAGCACTTTGCTCACACGATCAGCCCTGCAGGTTCTGCAGTTTAATATTACATTTATGTTATATAAATATCGAATTAATCTCATATAGGATGCGTTTGGTTGAGCTAACAAAACCCACTAAAAAAGCGCTTCAGTTTCCTGGTGTTCATTCAGCTCTTCAGCGCACGCAGCTTAAACAGCAATGCTGTTATTTAAAACAGTAATATTAATTTTAGATGTTTCTTTTTCAAAAACCCTGATGCATTATTAATATTAACTAGCACACATTTTTCTTGTATCTTTTTCATCAACAATATGGTTTATTAAAAATAATTGAATTATTGTCCACACATAGGCTATTCTACAAGTAATGTTGCACAGTGACTTGTTTATAAAATTAAAAGAAAAAATTTGGATAAAGAAAGTAGGAGTTTAAAATAATTTTAAAACTTACACTGGTTCAAACTAGGCTTCTATACATGTTTGATGTGCTTGGGACACGACTTTTAATGGTGAGACTTTTGTTTTTGTAATCAGGCTCTCAAAAATGATTTAAAATTTGGATTTAGATTTATCGGCTTTCAAATATAAAGAATTATCGTAATGGCCAACATTTTCATATCGGTGCATCCCTAATGATTACCAAGACATGCATGTTCTTTTTCCATTTAAAATGCTGCAATTTTGTAACGATAAATTCACATGCATTTCGGTCCCATATAAAAAACAAAAACAACAACAAATCACAGACCTACCCAAGAAGTGTATGCCATCATAAAATGTAGAGCAATAGAAATAATAGTAAATGTCTACCTGTCCCGTGTGTAGCCAAGTTTAGGTTCTGTGTAGTTAACAATGTCTTCAGCGGTCCAGGATGGAGATTGGTTGCCACACAAGATCATTTGCACCTCTTTATGACTAAATGAGCTGAGTTTCTCCATAGGGAACACTCTGTTAAAGCCCTCTGTATAGAGAAGAAAAAAAAAAGACATTACACACATAGCACCATATTTATAACTGACATGCATAATGTAGTAATGAGTGTCATTCATAATATACTGATATCTGAACAGCCAAGTTACACACACTTTTTGTACGCTTGGTACACACTGAGTGTAGCTTGAGTGGATTTAAAGTGCAAGGCATGAGAGTTTTGCCAATCTTGTCATACCTCTAAAGGCCTCCATTTGCTTCTGGATTCCTGTGTGCATGCAGAAGTCAAACATGAGCTCTACATAGTCCTCAGCATTGTCCATGGTGACCATCTGAAGAGAGGACAGCAGAATATTTAGCATTTATATCTTATTCTATACAAGATGACACCAGAAACAATGCATTACATAATTAGATACCAAGCAAGCAGTGTGCATTTCAAATTCTGCCACTTGGTCTACATACATATAAACTATTGTTCAAAAGTTTTGAAATGAGTTTCTTACGTTCACCAAGGCTGCATTAATTTGATCAAAAATACAATAAAAACAGTAACTATGAAGTATTACTACAATTTAAAAACGCATGTATCTTAATATATTTTAGAATGTAATTTATTCCTGATGGCAAATCTGAATTTTCAGCAGTCATTACCGCAGTCTTGACTCTTCAGCATCACATGAAATCATTCTAATAAAACCACGATTTTTTTCAGGATTCTATCAATACAACACAAAACAGCATTTATATAAAAATATTTGTTTTGTTTCCATTCAAAAAAGTCTATCACTTTTGATAAATTTAATGCTTCCTTGCTGAACGAAATACATTAGGGATTAGTGTTGTCACGATACTGGAATTTCTAAATTCAATACAATACCTTGAAATAAAATACCATGGGAAAAACTGCCATATAGATATTTTATTATCATCTCAATCTTTGGATAATTTTGTTGCAATATCTTGCACATCACAGGGAGGCTTTATTTGAAACTTTGAACTAAAGTAAACTGTCAGTAATAAAATAAGAACAAATTAATAAATTGCAGGGCTCCAGACTAACTAGGAGCGCTGTAGTCCCTGACTGAAAATTTTAGGGCACACCTTAAATCAGCTTATAAATGAATAAATCAATTATTAAAATTTTCCCCAAAATAACTGTAATACTGACAAATTCTCTAATAATAAATAGACAAAATAAAACATTGTGAACTTAATGTACAGATATTACAGGGCTCCAGACTAGCATTTGAGGGCAGCAGCACCGGAGCCACTGAGTTCTACAAAAAATATCTGGTAGCACTGGGGCTGACAATAAAGCACTAAGCTTAATTTGGGGTGTAGATGAAATTAACTTTAATTATAATCATTCATAATGCCTTTATGTTAATTAAAAAGCAAAACGAGTGAAAAAATGTATATTGGGGAGTGAAAATAGCCAATAAGCATCCT
Organism: Squalius cephalus; assembly: GCF_949319135.1. NCBI lineage: Eukaryota > Metazoa > Chordata > Actinopteri > Cypriniformes > Leuciscidae > Squalius > Squalius cephalus. Next base: position 23,289,905 of record NC_137141.1, on the reverse strand, counting down.
ACTGTTTACAATGGTAATTCAATTTTTTATTATTTTTAAATAAGTGTTTAAATAAGAGTTTTCCTACATCTTAAAATGTTTAGTTTTATGACAATCTTTGAAGGATGAACAAAAAATGTGTTGGTCATCACATTAAAAATAACATTTAAATATGATATTATAGTTTTGAAGTGCTGGAAAAAGATGTGTAGTACTTGTAAGCGTTTGACTATTTCTGTCACAATACCATAGTTATGGTTAGAGTTACTACATTAGCCTAAATCCATGGTGAATATTGCTGATTTGTGGACTGAAAGCCTTCTATAAGTGTTTCTCCTGGTTTCCACGTCAGCGCTGTTTTATCATTGATATCTATGGTTTATAACAGAGAACTCTGCGCCTAATCGGAATGTTTCTCACTGGATCTCGCAGCGATGATGTTATTAATTCTGAGACTGGATCTCCTAGTAACAGTGTCATGTGATCGAGATCGGCCCGCGACTGGCAAGTTCGGGGCGCTGCGCGGTCTACTATTGGTCCAAACTAATAAATGGTCCGTGAAGCATAAATGAGTTTTCAGGTGGGTCTAACAGTAGTGTTTGGTGTTAACAGTAGAAATACTACAGAAATTAAGTAAAGTAACCAAATGTAAAATAACACTAAATAGTCTTGTAAAAAAAGTCATTGTAAAAATTAAATACAGATCAATGCTTACAATTATTTGCAATTGCTTTTCAATGATTTCCAAAACTGTGTTTACCCAAATACTCGCCAAGATGGGCATTTAGACAATTGTTTTGTATTTGACCATTTAAGCATTTAAGAGCTAAATGAGCTGTACTCACAAGCTGTTTGAGAAGTGGCTTTATTTACGTGCCACTTTTGGTTTGAACGTGAAACCTATGAGAATGAGTAAAATTATGCGAAATACTTGCAACCCTACACTGAAATTCAGGCCTTGTAACACCAACACTATTCAACTAGAGCAAATGAGACACGTGAATGAGAGGCGGGTGTGTGTCAATTTGCTGTCGGAGAGAAGAGAGCAAAAACGTGCAGCTGATATTGGTGTATCAATACTGCAGAAAAGGAGTATTGGAATAGTTTCATATATTCCAATAATACTGAAATATTGATATTTTTGACAACACTATTAGGGATGCACAGATCTATCGGCCAATAATCTGTATTGGCCAATAAAATAAATTATTTTCAATTATTAAAAACTGCCGATTATCAGGGCCAGGGTTGCCAGGGCCTGGGTTTTTCCCTACACCAAAAGTTATTTGTAGCTCCTCCCATCCAATAATCGCAAACCGTTTTGTGCTTCATGCTTGTATGTTTATGTTTGTACTTCTGATGATTCTCAGCTGTCAAATTGTCAATTTTATCATGTCTTCCACTTTAATTCAAGTTATAGTACAAAATAAACATGATTGCACATCAGAATGTATGTTGAAAGATACAGTACAACTTACTGAAATGAATCATGTCTCAAGTAATCGCTCAGTGTTTCAACAAGGGAAAGATGTCAAAAAAATGCTTGAGAAGAATGTCACTTAACTGCATTTACATTAGGAAAATTATCCAATGTTCACAGTTCTTTAGTTAGCTATAAAAACACTAGAGAGGAGCTTATATACTGTTAATTATATGTTTGTTTGAATAAATTTGTCATGAAGAAAAGCGTTTCTGAAAACTACCTTATGTACAACTGAGTTGAATACAAACATGAGCTCTTATTTGTGTAATTATTATACCTGAAAATAAATAGCAGATGAATATAATAGTTTGGGCTCTGTTGTTAATTTTAACTTATTGTAAATATTATTGTAATGTACCAAATGAGAAGGTTCCCTCTATAGTTTACAGCATTAGTTGGGAGAGATTTTGTTCCCTTAAGAAAATCAAACTATCAGTAGATATTATTCAGAATAATTGGCCATAGTTATCAGCAAATTTCTAATGTACTATCTTATTGACCCAAAACTGAACCTCATCTCATTCGAGCATCCTGCTGACTATCCCAAAAGGAAGTGTGATTTTATCAAGATGGCAGCAGGAAGCTCTGGTACTAAGGGTGATGCAGCCCTGCTACACAAATATATGTAAAAATAATGCATTGCCATAACTACAAATACACAAAATAATGGAAACCACAAAATAGGATTTCATTTTCACTGTAGAGAGGCAGACTGTATAACAGTACACACACAGGGCATTACATTGCATGTCTGAAAAACATGTGACGTACCTCATCTTCTCCATTGGGCTTCAAGTCTACCGATGAGAAGCCATGTACTTTGGATGATGGACAGAACTGGAAATTTAATCTAATAACAAATAAAACAAAGAAATTTAGATAAGCAACAAACATACATGTAAATAAAATACCCAGCAACAAGCAAGGAATTAACACACAATATTGATTTCCTTGATTAATATACAAAGTGACATTCATATCTCACCCAAGATCTTCTACACTAAGTGGAGGGCCAGACCCCATAGGATTCTTTAGCATGAGATCCTGTAGCCGTGTGTTCTTCTCATCCTCTGACAGACTCTTATTGCCCAGGATCTGCCTGCGCTTCACTGACAGTGCCTTCAGCTCTTTTAGGAATCGTGCTCTGTGAGGATTCACCAGTTCAAAGTCCTCCCATGTCAAGATGCCATGATACCAGGCTGGTGGCTTGGGCTTTGGTGGGTCAAGGATAAACTCGGACTTGGAGTCTTCATCAAAACTACCCACTGAGTATGTGTCCTGACCATCCTCAGTGGAAGCCTCAGACTGGATTTCAGAGAAGTGGCAGTCCGACTCAATATGGTTTTGATAAAGTAGCTTACTCATGTTGCTTTTGATGTCACCCATACACAGCAGTTTGAAGAAAGGCTGGGATATGGGCAGGTCAACGAGACGGTTGTCCTGGATGCATTTGGCCAGAAAGATGCCAAGGAACAGGAAAAGCTTGGTGATACGCTCCAGTTCATCGCTATCCTGAGGGAAGGGAGCAGGGAAAAGGCCGCAGGAACGCTGCACATAATAGCCAGGTGGTTTTAAGCCTCCGCCCAGATCCACCTGATGAACAATGGAAATGTCAATTTATCAATTGAGAACAGTTTCATACCTATGGATAGAGCCTGGTGGTTAACAGGTAAACGTGGTAAAGCACTTACTTGACGTGACTCATCATCTGGGAAGTCGTCGTCACAGAGCCAGATACCAAGGGAAGTCCTCTGGAACTCTGCAGCAACAAGGGCATAGAACTCCAGGGTGGGTCCAAGACCAGTGCCCTCCTCCCCCTGGAACTCCACCTGAGCAAGATAACCATCATTATCAGTCTTAATCAAACAGTCGGAGATGGATTTTCACTGCTCTAGAGCAGAGGTTCCCAACTATGGGCAGGGCCTCAGCAAACTGCCAAGGAGGCCACAAGATGACTTAATATATTAAAGAAAATTAATTACAACTGAACTATATATTAAAGAAAATTAATTACAACTGAACTAAAATGTAAAAACACATGTCATCATCACAGAAGAAATACTGATGAAAAATTGTGACATTGACCATGGACCTCCTTTGTACAGATGTTATTGCTTCCACTGAAGAACAAGATGCTCTTGTATCATGCTGTACAAAATATGACATGACAAAATTAACTATTTTAAGGTGTCCGTGTTACAGTGTAATTATACATTGAAGTACTGAGTAATAATGATTAACTACATGTACTTACTATAGGGTTAGGAATAGGGGTTGGTGTAGAGTTAGTTCTTGTAATAATGCATAATTTATAGTTATTACTACAGTAAATACATGTAACAAGGACACTGTAAAATAAAGTGTTACCATAATTTGTAATGAAAACAGAAGCACTTTCACAAGCTCTCTCAGACTTTTAGACCCCACTATTTTTTCCCCAAACATTATGTTGTGGTGTTTACCTCCAGTACAGACTTTCTGTCAGCATGTATCTGCATCACACTCTCAGCCCACTCCATCATACTCTCTCCACGAGGCACCTTGACACGCTCATGCTTGAGCCGACCAACACGGAACTCGCCGGGATCATCACGGCGAACTGTTGTGGATGGCCGGGAACGCTCCATAGTGGCTTCTCTTCGGTTTTGGAGCCAGACAATAGCCCTAGAGAGAGATGCAAATTCTCAAACGACCATTTCAGATTTGTATGAATGAAGTAAAGATCTCTTTGAAAACTGCAAGCACAGACCTGGAGGCTCCAAACGCAGTGCATGTAAAATAAAGCTGCCGGGTTTCAAAGGGTATGAGGAAAGGACACTTGCTGGTTAACTGCTCACACCAGTCTGGGAGAGCCCCGCTAGCCAGGGCCAGTGGCTCCTAAAAAGACAATGAAACCTTTTGTAACATTATAAACGTCTTTACTGTGGCATTTGATCAATTTTAATGCATCCTAGAAGAATACAAGTAATGATTTCTATAAAAAAAAAAAAAAATCATACAGACCTGACTCTTGACCTGTACTGCATCTACAATGTATAACATGCATAAATAAAACTACATCAAACACGTCAGATTACCTCGATCTGCTGCAGGATTTTGGTTGTAATTTTTTTGCTGGTGAATTCCTCAGGTGATGCATTGAACTGTAGCTCTTCCACATCTACACAAATAAATGTGACTTATAAATGCATAAAAATGTAAACAAAAACAACTGGTTCAAGACAATGCTCTGAGAAGGCACTCCTTACCTTCCTGTAGTGTGCGGCCGGATGAAGGTTCTCCTCCGATGGTGAAGAGGATGCGAAGGAGCTGCAGTACGTCCTCTACACTGCAGGCACTCTGGCCTGAACCCGCCTTGGCCTGAGCCTGCTCACGTGCAGCACTCAGGATGTCACAGCTCTGTGTGGCGGACAAAGTCCCTGAACTCAGGCCTGAAGATCTGCAGCCACGCTCACAGAAGTCCTGTAAACCCATGTAAGAACTGTTAACACAAACTACCCATAATTTTTCCTCCCAAACTTATCATCATCACAACATACCTATAACAACGCATTTACTAAATTCTTACAAAATTATATAGTTTATGGCCAAAGACGACAACAAAAATTTAAAAATCAAAGCAAATAGAGAACAAAGTCCACAATGACAGCTAAAAACTTTCATGTCACATTTACACCCATTTAGGCAATAGAATTTACAAAAGGACAGCAACAACTGTCTAACAGGTGGCTACACAAGTGACAGTCAAGCAAGAAAGAGAAAAAATACTTAAAGTATAAAAGGGAAAATAAAGATGGTATGTACAGATATATATGCACATCCGATGGCATTCTATACCTTGTATGCAGCTATGAGCTGCGAACAATTTCTGTTTTTCCTAATACTTTTATTAGAGCCGGTTAATTTCCAGTGGCGCAGGAAAGTTGAGTCTGCATTCTTCTGCATGTAGGTTATCAAGTCATTCTTTGGTAATTCATCTGTGCCAAGGTACTGTTCCACATGCTCTACAGACCAGCAACCCTACAACAGGAAGAACCAAATGTTGGTCTTTCCTGATTGTAAAGTCTCACGCAATACACATGCATTACAGTAGGTTTAACCACTAGAGAGGCCCGTGCATTTAACAATAGATACCACTGGGGTCATTTCACAGTCTTCTGGCTTTAAGGTTAGTGACGTCTGAGACAACTTACTGAGAAGGAGCATTTACACATTGGGGACAGCCACAGAAAAATCACAGCCAAGATTTTAATGAGCCAAAGAGAGTGAATGAAAGGAAGATAGGTAGAAAGAGATAGTGTGGAGGAGAAACATTAAAAACGTGTTATTACCATCTTTCCACTCTCTCTTTCTTTGTCAGAGTCCTTCAATTCTCTGTACATTATCCTACAAAAAAAACAATGTTTGTTAACAGACGTCTGGGGGAAAAGCACAACAAAAATGACAAAAGTTTGAATACTAAAAACAACTAAAACATTAGACTCACGTATATGTAGGTTCCCAGATGCGTCTAAGCTTGTCAGGTTTAATAGCACCATTGCATGAGAGTTGGAGAAGCTTTTGGACATAATAGAAAATGGTGGACTTGTAGTTGGTGAGAGGTAGCTCTACTTCTCGTGTAGTCCCTAGACCTGCTACTTTCAGGATGAGAGCCAGACGGGGTGAAGGCGTGCACTCCACCTCCTCTTGTACCTCTGAGCGAGGTGTACCTGTACACATTAAACATGAGATTTGCCATGAAAAATCACAATGGATTGCTGTGTTTAACTATTAAAGGGCAACCAGTGTTATTAAAGGGATAGTTCACCCAAAAATTAAAAATCTGTCATGTACTTTCTTTTCCCTCCATACAAATGTATTTTTTTGTAATTTTAGTACTTAAAGCTAAATATAAAAAGTAATAAAAATGGCAAAAGCAAATTAGAAAAATGACAAAGTAAAATAAAAAAATTAATATTTAGAATTGTTTTATTTTAAAATGATCCATTTGTAAACACTAGAATAGTATATAAATAATATTAAAATAACACTGCAGCCAACAGTGTGAGAATTTATCTCCTTTCTACAGTGTCACCAGTACCTGGTGGAGGGATATCCAGGTCAGTAGTTTGCTGGACGTTGGTACGGCCTGGTCTAGGGTCAAATGCAGGTACTAAAGCAGAAAACTGTCTCTTTAGCACAAAGTCGTCGTCCCATGTCCTGCGCCGACCCCCTTTGGTTTCATACTCCTCTTCCTCCTTTCAGGCCACCATTGAAAAAGCAAAGTGGTAAAGCTCTCTTACACATAATGCTCAAAAGCTTGCAAATGTGAAACACATATATCACCTAACCAAAGACATGCTACACAGAGGAAACATGCTGGAAAACAAAAACAAAACAAAAAAAACCTGGAACACCAAATACATTCTTAGCCAAAAGAAGAAAACAAACAAAAACACTGTTCACCAAATTAAAAAAATAAAAAACACGAAATTTCAAGTAACCAGAGAGGAGAACGCGAAGAAAACCAAAAATAAAGGATTTCCACTGTACTATTATTGAAACTACAACAGGTTTTACCCTATGAATATGAACGTGGTAACCAAGGTTGACCCTGGACCGTACCAGAACTTCCTCATACTCCTGTTCTTCCTGATTGTCATCCTCATTCTCATCATCGTCATCATCTGGCTCTGGCAAGTCTTCCTCGTCATCTAACTCGGCAAGCAATGTGTTGGCCCGACAACTGTCCAGGAAGTCTGAGTGGAAGAAAGGCAATGAAAATATATTAGCCTTCATATAAAAAAAAAATTAATCAAGGAGATGAATTTAGAGGACAAGACTGAGTAATTAGTTTAGCAATAAGCAAAAACATAAAATTAGAGATTAATCTTAAAAATAAAATAAAAAACGGGCTGAGGAAGGGGATGTACTAGAACAATTGAGGGTGAGGGAAAAGAGAGTGTATAATAAATGTAACATGGCCTACCATAGAGTGAAAACTCAGCCTCCTGACCTGTGTCACTCTCACTAGAAGTAGAGGTCAGGCTGGTCGTCAGCGTGTTACTGAGCAACTGGCCGACGGACAAACCTGTAGTTGCCGTGGCTACATTATTGCTGCTGGTTACTATGGAGGTGGACATTGTAACAGTTGAGGTGGTACCAGTGGTTGTAAGGTTAGGAAAGCTCTGCGCACCCATAAGAGGAGAAGCTGCAAACAAAACCCAAAAACTGTGATTAGTCTCCAAAAAAACAAAATAAGCAGGTAACTAAAAAAAAAAAAAAAAAAAGCTTGCTCTACAAACTAAACATGCTTCAAATGGCTGCAGTATGCAAATCATGGCCAATATTAGAGTCCTGTTAATATTCACAGAACAGTTAAATACTCAGGAGCAGGATGTTACTCAAAAATAAATTAAACAAAATGATTGCTATTACATAATAAGGACTAAAATATCCTGAAAAAGACTAGACAAGCTTACAGATTGAATAGTACTGCCTTGCAAATACTACTATCTCTCTTCTATACTTTCCGAGTGCAATTCTAAGGCAACAATGACTATAATTTTTCTGAGAACATTTGCCGTATGATTAACAAATATAATAAGCCTCCTTTAAATTTGTCATTAATAAAGCTAAAAGGACATCTAAACAGTGGTTCTCAAACAGGAAGGCCAGGGCCTCAAGATGACAAAATAATTTAAAGCATTAAAATAAGCTTAATCAAGATATTTATTCACCCTCTCAACGACTGTTTGTTTCTTAAAAAAAAAAAGTGTGATTTGTAGGGGTGTGTCCCCGAACTAAGGATTTTCATAGTCGAATCAGAATCGTCAAGTCTTGCCTATAGTCAACTAATAGTCGAATCTTGTGTGTGACACACAAAGATATACTGTAGAAGAAAATGTATAAAAACATGTTGGATCAATAAAACTAAGAAATAACAAATAACTGCAGAAAGGCCACACTGCAGACAGGATTTGCATTTCACATGTCGGCTAAATTGCCTGTGCGAGAAGGCTGCAAGTACAGCGCAACATCGATGCACCAAAAAATAATCAACAATTAAATTTACAGAATTAATTTAGAACAGAATATACCTTTCTAATAAATAAAAATACAAACTGAAATAAGTCAGAATCAAGTCACAAGGTGCAGAACAAATGTGTGCAAAAAGCCTAAAGTGCAGGGGAACATATTCAAAATACAAGCCACAAATAGTTAAATTAGATAACTACAAGTGATCAAAAAATAAAATAAAAATAAAGAAATTATTAAAATAACAAAAGTATAGCCAGAATTGTCAACTTTGTCTTTTTAACTGCAGAGACAACAATAAACGCTAAACTGGAGTGGCAGTCTTTTTAGCTAAACATGTTCACAGCATCCAAAAATCAAATTAGAACCGGTTGATATGTTTTGAAATCACTTGTGTACCTGATCGGAAAAAGAAAAATCCAGTGTCCACTCTGTGTCTGTTTGAGTCTTTTCAAATTGTATACGAAAAACGTTTAATGGCTAGATATCCTAAGACATATTAAAAGATCAAATTCTCTCCATACCTTATTAATAAAGCATACTACATAGCCTACAGAAAAGCAGATAAGCCCAGAATATGAACACGACGCATTTAATTACACGTTAAGCATTTTCCTTCCATAGAAAACCGTTATAATAAAGAAAACGCGTTGCGTTCATTTTCTGTGCTCATCTGCTTTTCTGTACATAGTATGCTTAGTATGTTCTTTACTGAGTTTGGTCTTTTATCACCACTGTCTTAATATACATTAAGCCACGTTAAAGTGCCCTTTTTCGCGTTAAGCGTTTTAGAATGTCCAGAGGAAAACCAACTTGTTAACGTTGGCCAGCAGAAGTGCGATCATGGTTTTCCTGATGCTAAATCCAGCCTTTGAGAATATCCTTTCTGATGGTGTGCATCCACACTTCAGATTTTCTTATCCCAGACATTTTTAAAGATTTAAATCCTTGCCGCCAATTTGTCACAGGGGTGGTTGGATTTATTCACGCACGTTAAAAATATTTATTAAAAGCTTCTTTCTTTTCACATTTTTATTTACAGCATTATCATAATAGGCTGTATATTAACTTATTGTCAGAAAACCGGTAGTTAGATGTGAAATCAGACGTTGAGCACCCCCATATAGCCAAAATGGCATGATCCCGTTTCATAACACCTCTGCGAAGATTCGATCGTGAGATTGGTAGTCGAATCAGGCTCCTTCTATCGAAGCATCGAATCTTCAACTATTCGGGGTCACCCCTAGTGATTTGTAGATCCGGAAAAGTGTAAATTTATATTAATTAATAAAATCTTAAGACACCATGGCCATTTTATAATGAATATACATTTTACTAGTTATGCCAAGCTCCAAAATATTTTATCGGGTAGAAATTGAGTAATAAATCCAGTAAATCACGACTGACTGGAAGAGTCATGTAAATTCATTTTTAAATTCACTTCAGAACATTCTGCTCCTAAAACTACTTAAGTCTGGAAATTTCATTTTATTTCAATTTATATGAGCTATTCAATTTATTATTTAATTATAACACTTAATTTACAGTAATTAGCAGGGCCCAAAGGTTAAATTAAGTTCTAATAACAAAACTGCTCTGCTCTAGGGGCCAACAAATAATGTT